>NC_089796.1:77356362-77628862 GCF_040412425.1 Macrobrachium rosenbergii
ATCAGTAGATGTAGTAGAGAGATCAGCAGAGGTAGCAGAGAGATCAGTAAAAGTAGTAGCGAGATTAGCAGAGGTGGTAGCGAGATTAGCAGAGGTAGTAGCGAGATCGTTAGAAGTAGTAGCGAGATCAGTGGAAGTAATAGCGAGATTAGCAGAGGCAGTAGCGAGACAAGTAAAAGTAGTAGCGAGATCAGTAAAAGTAGTAGTGAGATCAGTAAAGGTAGTAGCGAGATCAGCAGAGATAGTAGAGAGATCAGTACCGAGGTCAGCAGAGGTAGTAGTAAGATCAGCAGAGGTAGTAGCGAGATCAGCAGAGCTAGTAGAGAGATCATTAAAAGTAGTAGCGAGATCAGTAGAAGAAGTAGCGAGACTAGTGGAGGTAGTAGCGAGATCGGTAGAAGTGGTAGTGAGATCAGTAGAAATAGTAGCGAGATCAGTAGAAATAGTAGCGAGATCAGTAAAAGTAGTAGCGAGATCAGTAGAAGTAGTAGCACCAGCTGCTGGCTCTAGAATTGTAGGCAATAATAATAATAATAATAATAATATTCTTTATTTCAGCTCAGGGCCATATACATGTAATATACAAAGTAGGGACAACACAATACACACAATCTAGACACAAAACAAACATGATAAAAAATAATAGTCAGCAATATGCACACAGCTGCTGAAGTACTGATAAAAATATAGTATTCATAATAATGGGAATGACAGTAATAATATTGAGAATAATACTAAAAATATTAAAAATGATAACTATTAAACAAACAGATTGCATACAATTGATATCCAGCAAGGAAGCAGCAGAAGATGTTTCGCAACATGTCGAGCCTTAGATGAATCACCGTAGTTCGAGCTATGAATAATAATATCAGTCGACGAGTTCATGTACCTTTTTCGGCTCAGATTTTTAAATCTGTTATGAATAAATACTCTCTTCAATTCTAGGAACAGCAAATTTGGTATTGTTATCATGAAATGTTGTAGAATTAAATTCAAATTGCTTATGGAAAGTGGTGGCCCAGTGTTGAAGCCGCTTTTAACCAAACAGCATTGCTAATTTCGCCATGTTATATTTGAAGGTGAATTCCTTTTGTTGTCCGGGGACGTTAGTATTTATGACTCCTTCCCCGGTGATTGATTCCCTGGGCGGGAAACTTCATTGGGTTCCTTTCCTGAGCAAGGCAATATGGCCTTATTATCATAATCAGTAAAAGATGTACCTTGTAATGGGACAACTGCGGTTGTCAGGTTGATACCCTTTTATATATATATATATATATATATATATATATATATATATATATATATATATATATATATATATATATATATATACATACATACATATATATATATACATATATATATATATATTTATATATATTATATATATATATACATATACACATATACATATATATATATATATATATACACGCTCACACATTTCTTAAATTAATTGCATTAATTCTATACCCTCATGAAATATGAGCAAAGATAAAGGTTATCAAGGCAACTGAAAGCCAGAAAGATGGAGCAATGAATGTAGTATGGATGGCGGAAGAGTAGAAGTGGTCGATTTGCATAATTGTATGGGACCAAATAGAATGGATAGGTGTAGGACACAAGAGGTGAGTCACTGAACAGAGGAAACAAGGAAGGCAGCAGGATGTGTGCAGAAGATGAGAGAGAGTAAGTAGAAGCCAAAGTTGAAATATAACAGGGATTGTTGAGCCAAATCTTGAGTACGAAAGCAAAGTTTGGGATTCAACCGAATGAAAAAAGAAAGGTAGAAAATATAGAGTTGATGATTACGTATTATGTGTCTGAAATGGTGTGAAATGTCGACATATGCAGGGGGAGTGGTAAAAACGGGTAGCTTAAATGGATGGATATATCTTTGTGTTTCGAGGTGGTTCGGTCTTGTGGAGGTAATGGAGGATAGTAGGTTAGCAAAAGGATTCTCATGTGTAGCCTTATGATGAGGATGTATTACTGAGGAAGTTTTTTGCACAGGGTTTATCCATGATTCTGCAGTTTTAAGCTTGAATATAGCACTGCTTTTTTTTTTTTAGCTATCTATGAGAGAGAGAGAGAGAGAGAGAGAGAGAGAGAGAGAGAGAGAGAGAGAGTGTGTGTGTATGTGTGTGTGTCTCTTATGAGTGACGTCATCCTATTACTTCGTCGAGTCCCTCTCATGTCCCGTGTTGGTGATATACATTTTGGCCTGATGAAAACTCTCTGCAAGTTTTGTCCATCTCCAGCTCCTGGCTACCCACTACAGTCAGTTAGACTAGAGAGAGAGAGAGAGAGAGAGAGAGAGAGAGAGAGAGAGAGAGAGAGAGAGAGAGACTAGCACAGCTGTTTCCAGTGGAAATGCCCAGAAAAGAACGTGGTGCCTAATGATTTGTAACAGCCAACTTTATCCTAGAACTGAGAAGAGCTGCTTTATGTAACCTTCAGTGCAGAATCCTCCAACTCCTCGTGAACAACTTCCTACGCAATTGATTCAGTGCCTCATTCAGTGTGTCGTGTATGGACAAATTGTGGTGACCGCCCGGTCTTCCTTCCTTTCGCTCTTTTCCGGCTTGCTGAAAAGACCTTGGGAGTCCCTTGTGGGGAGTATCTCGTGAATCTGGTCAATTACTTCCTGACAATTAGGTACTCGAGGTTGTCATCTAGATCTGACCAGTTACAGTCAAGTCGACTAATTTCAATTGTATCACTGATTTGTAGACTACAAGGCCATTGCATACAAAGATCCAAAATTAAGCGTAGCAGACCTGCTTGCTTTATTTACCTGGCAGATGTTCCTGTAAACATTGTTCTTGAAATTTTCATTTCTATATTTTGGACTGGCGACAGGATTATTGACCTTGAAAATAAGCTTATACCGATTGCAGAATATGCGGTTTTCTTAAAGGTTATTGCAAAGAAAGTGGCTCCTAGTGGTAGATCGTATGGTCATAGGGCTGCTGAAGTAACACTGTACCTTCAGTTCCTTTTTATCTTGTAAACAAGCTTACTGGAAGTCTCTCGTATTGTTCTTGGGTCCATTTTTATTTTCCACGGAATCTTGTCTGGATTAGTAAATGATTTCTTTGGCCTCCGTATGAATGTACACATTAAGTTGTAAATTTTGCGCTTTTATCATGCTGACGAAGAAAACTTATTCTAACCTCAAGGAGATTGATTTTCAATTCACTGTTATTTTGTATAAAACAAACTCCCGAGATGTTTTGAGCCAGGTGGCAAAAATCCAGGAAACCAAGTAGAAAGTCAGTTACAATTACACTTGATTATACTGCTAGAAGGCACGCAAAGATTGGAAGAGGAAAAGTAAAAAATAAAGAAAATCGTTCATTCAAGTATACTGTAGATTGATCTCACACGATAATCTGATAGTTCTTCGAATTACTGTTTGAGATATTAACTTTTAGGCAGAATCCAATAAATAAATAGGTCTACTGACAGGGGTAACCTCCAGCTGAATAAGCAGAAGTGAGTACTAGTAGGTGTCCATACAGGAAATTACAACTTGTTTGACGCCTAAATGCACTGGTTTCACCACCAACAAAATAAATCACAAGTTCTCCTATTAATGCGAACGAGTTGCCGGGAAAGGAGAGGTCTCCCCTAAAAACTCCTCGAGGTAAAATTAAATCACAGAAGCAATTGCATATCTCTCTCTCTCTCTCTCTCTCTCTCTCTCTCTCTCTCTCTCTCTCTCTCTCTCTGCCCTGGAGAGGAGGGCCAGCCAGGCCCGTGTGCAGTGACTGACTGACTAAGTGTTGTAACTATAATTTTTAACGGTCACTGTTGTCTTTAGACCCACCGTTCGGGCTTGAGTGACTTTTAATGAGGTGGGGTGGGGAAGGATTTCTTTGAAGACTCGTTAATCCCTCGTCAGAGATTATGACCGTTGCCTGAAGGAAGCTTTTGTTTTGGAGGCCTGGCTTTCGTCAAGTGCCGCAGTTTTACCTTGTATGAATCTCTCTCTCTCTCTCTCTCTCTCTCTCTCTCTCTCTCTCTCTCTCTCTAGAACGGACACGTTATATTACTGTATTGTCAGCTAATTAAGAAAGGTTTCAATGCTGTAGAAAGTAGTTGTGATAATATTAACTTCCTTGGCAATCTTATTGTTTTGATTATTGCTCTCTTGTCAGAAATGACGTCAAATCTTCGAAATTCCACTAAACATCCTAATCTGCAACTGACCGGATCCAGTTGTACTTTCATAGGATAATTAGGCAGTTATCATTCAAATGCAAGACATCCTGGTTTATTGTCGCGCACAGATGACAGTGAAACTGTAATGTCATTTTTGGAGAAAGTGAATCGCCAAAGGGATTTTGGTTAAGATCTTTGCATTAACTTCCCTGTAGATTTGTCAACTGTTGCTTCTTTGAAATGAACACCATATTCTTTGGAAGCTGGATTTTCAAGTCAGTGGCCCTTGTGGGCTTGTTCCTTATGATTAGGGTTCATCTTAATAATAATAATAATAATAATAATAATAATAATAATAATAATAATAATAATAACAATAATAATAATAATGAACCAAACGAAAACTTCTTTCAGCTTTCTTCTGAAGATGGAAAGAGAAACCCACAAGATTCCTGTGTATAAAGATTTACAAGTAAACAAGTTATACACAGGAATCTTGTGGGTCTCTCTTTCCAATAATAATAATAATAATAATAATACTAATAATGAAGAAACAAACCCACAGTTACGCATGGGTACATGTATTTAAAACTAAATCTCTACAGAGAGCTTTCGGGAATCTGTAGAGATTTATTTTTAAATATATGTACCCATTCAT
Source organism: Macrobrachium rosenbergii (assembly GCF_040412425.1). Lineage (NCBI taxonomy): Eukaryota > Metazoa > Arthropoda > Malacostraca > Decapoda > Palaemonidae > Macrobrachium > Macrobrachium rosenbergii. Next base: position 77,361,194 of record NC_089796.1, read on the forward strand.
AACTGTGGCTTTGTTTCTCTATTTCAAAACTCATGCTACTATGAACAGTTTTTTAAAATAATAATAATAATGTACTAATATTATTTTTTGATGTTTATTTTATTTATTTTTTTTTTACTTTGCAACTCCATGTATTGTGAAACCTTTTCTCTTTTCTTCCCAAGTATATTTTATGGAACCCTGACTGTCATTTTGATGAGTTTTGTGGGCTATTCCGGGTGGATGTTTGCTTGTTCGGTTACAATAATGTGACTGTGGTATCTTAGGGAAACTTTAATATATATTCACTTGCAGTTACAGCTTTCTTATCTAATATAATCCAGACTTTTATTGAGAAAATCGTTAAGTGTAGAACTGATTGTGTACTCTACAATTCAAAAGCAGTTTCTTTATTAATACTAATTACCTTGCCGTGATATTGAGCCTTCTGAATCTGGGAGTCTCAAACGAAAAAAATGACATTACATTACTAGATCAAATCTTGCTAAAAACTAGCTGAAACCAGGAGACAAAGAAAATAAAATCTTTCTGAAAACCAGCAGACAACGAAGAGAGAGTCTTCCCAAAAACCAGCAGACAATTAAGAGAAAATCTTTCTGAAAACCAGCAGACAACGAAGAGAAAGGCTTTCCAAAAGCCAGCAGACAACGAAGAGAAAATCTTGCCAAAAACCAGCAGACAACTAAGAGAAAGTCTTTCCAAAAACAGCAGACAACGAAGAGAGTCTTTCCAAAAGTCAGCAGACAACGAAGAGAGAGTCTTCCCAAAAACCAGCAGACAATTAAGAGAAAATCTTTCTGAAAACCAGCAGACAACGAAGAGAAAGAAGCTTTCAAAAGCCAGCAGACAACGAAGAGAAAATCTTGCAAAAACCAGCAGACAACGAAGAGAAACCCTTTCCAAAAACCAGCAAACAACGAAGAGAAACCCTTTCCAAAAGCCAGCAGACAACGAAGAGAAAATCTTGCCAAAAACCAGCAAACAACGAAGAGAAACCCTTTCCAAAAACCAGCAAACAACGAAGAGAGTCTTGCCAAAGACCAGCAAACAACGAAGAGAAACCCTTTCCAAAAACCAGCAAACAACGAAGAGAGTCTTGCCAAAGACCAGCGGACAACGGAGCCGAAAGAATTCAACACCGTCATATGGCTGTTTTCTACCTGTCCAGTCCTTCGTTCTCTCTCATTTTTGACTTCCCCGATCGCCTGATGCCTCGACCGCAGGAATTCGACAATTTCTGTCTTCGGGGGGAAATTTTGCTTGTGAAAAATCCCATTTTCTTTCAGAGCGAGTGAGACTCGTATTAATTGCGTTTTTTTTTTTCTTTTTCTAACTCTGGAGGGAATGAATTGTCAGATTTTTGTAGTGATTTGCACGTTGTTCCTGGTTGAAAGCTGTGGAATTGAGAATAATTTTTTTTTTATCAGATATTACGCATTAACCCGAGAGAATGTGCTGCGGGAAGAATAATAATAATAATAATAATAATAATAATAATAATAATAATAATATGAGGAGGAAGAAAAGATGACGGCGATAAAACAATAATAAGGACTGTAGTTCCAATGGTTGTAACGATGTTATCTTTGAATAATAATAATGAACCACACCAGATACATTCCTTGCACACAACCGACATTAATTAAGAAACCCTCTGCCTTCAGATGACCAGGAAGTGTTGACATACATCAGTAACCACGAGTCGGTGCCACGGAGGAAGCACACAGACAGACAGACAGACAGACACAGCCATAAGCAAACACGGGAGAACGAAACAGACCAAGAGCTGTTAAATTCCGGCGTGTGTGAGTGTGGCGTCTCTGACACGTTTAGATGTTTGCATTGACATGCTCGGTAAACACGTCTGCAACCACTGTGCTTCAGGTTTCATAGTGATGTTGGTCTCTCTCTCTCTCTCTCTCTCTCTCTCTCTCTCTCTCTCTCTCTCTCTCTCTCTCTCTCCAGTAAGACCCTTAAATCTAAACGGATCAATGAAGAAAGTGCATGAGTAACATGTGCCGTATTATTGAACGAAAATATTGGAGAAGCTTCAAAGTTCTTGAGTAACTTCACTAAAGCACAGTTTTCTTTTAAGAATCATTTTAAAGGATTACATCTCTAAAGAAAATAGTTTTCATTTCAAGTCGTCATGCTGAATTAGAGTCAGTTTTCCCTCGATCATCTCTTAACGTGCTGAATAACTTTACTAAAGCTCATTTTTAGTTTTCTGAAAAGAAAACTATTGTGCCGGCTTTGTCTGTCCGTCCGCACTTTTTTCTGTCCGGCGTCTGATCTTAAAAACTTTTGAGGGTAGAGGGCTGCAAATTGGAATGTTGATCATCCACCCTCCAATCATCAAACGTATCAAATTGCAGCCCTCTAGCCTCAGTAGTTTTATTCTATTTAAGGTTCAAATTAGCCATAATCGTGCGTCTGGCAAGGATATAGGCCAGGTCACCACTGGGCCGTGGTTAAAGTTTCATGGGTCGCGGCTCATATTGCATTATACCGAGACCACCGAAAGATAGATCAATTTACGGTGGCCTTGATTATACGCTGTACAGAAAACTCGATTGCGCCAAAGAAACTTCGGCGCATTTGTTACTTGTTTTCCTTCAAGAATCATTTTAAAGGATGACAACTCTAAAGAAAATAGTCTCCATTTCAAATCATCATGCTGAATTAGAGTCAGTTTTCTCTCGGATCATCACTGGTCTGTGTTCAATGACCAGACGACACATCCTCTTCAGAACACCCGTATGGCGTCTGCCTCCAACACTCGAAGGAAATTGATCGATTTCGGCTGATTTTCTGTTCGCCAGGACTTGATTCTGTAGTCATGTGGGTTTGAAGGGGGGAGATCGTTTGCACTATCTGTTGCGGCTTTTGCGTGGTTCGCGCCTACCGTCATCCTTGGAAGGAGGCTTATTTAGTGGTTTATCTTCCTTATAATGTGGTGCCGTTTGCGGAAACTTTCTTTTTCGTAAACAGAGTGAAATTCTCGACTTCGGCAGGTAGGGCGGCCAGTATCCTTGGTTTTGTTTTTGTGCTTAATTTTCTCTTTATGCTTTCTCTTCACATATGTGCTTTCGTTTGTGAAAGCTTGCTTTGACCTGTTCCAAGTGCTTGTGTGCGCGTGTAGAATAATAATAGATGTTAATGGATAGGGACTAATTGATATTGCAACATACGAAGAGTCGAATTCTCTTAAGCATTTAATGCTCGTAGCCATGATTCTGATTTCATTGACTGTCGGTTAAAAACTGGTAGAATTCTTCAGAGTTGTTGGAAGACTTATTTTAAAGATGTGCTAGTTATTTTTTTTGTGTTTTCGTTCAAGAAGTGTTACTTCTCGTTTTGTATTTTGATAAGTATTTATTACTTACAAAAGTATAAATCCTAAATACTTTTATGAGTCGGAGTCCATCCGATTTCTCCCAAGACACGATTTTTGTGCTGACGTGGAACATTGCAGGAATTTTAGCTTTCATATTCTTCAGGAGTTCTGTTGACTGGAAATGGCCGCCTTCCCATATTTCGTAAATGATTAATCAGGTTAAGAGTGATATATAATTTTGCTGCTTAAATGTTCAGGAAAATGAATTTTTTTAGAGCATATCTGCAATTTTTTCCCATTTTCCTATGGCCCTCCAGTGTGTGAATGGTGGTACATATTTTGACTGAACTGAACACAGAGTTTTTATTATCTCTCTCTCTCTCTCTCTCTCTCTCTCTCTCTCTCTCTCTCTCTCTCTCTCTCAAGAAGGTACCTGACTCACAGCATTGATCAACATATGTGCAATAGGTCTAACAGAACGTGCCCGGCCGTCCGAATAATGCAGCGGTGTGGAACACACTACTTTTGCTACTTTATCGAGCGTGCTACTGCTTCTTTCACGAAACCAACACACACACACAGAAAAAGAGAGAGAGAGAGAGAGAGAGAGAGAGAGAGAGAGAGAGAGAGAGAGAGAAAGGGTGGGGACTGTTCTGATTTACTTCCTCCTTCGTTTAGTAAAGTATTTTTATTTAATTTGTGTGTGTGTGTATGCGTATAGCTAGTTGGTTTGCATACCAGAATTGGTTCGTAATTAAGAGTTCATGGAATTTGTACGTGTTTCAGCCTTTACACTGCGTTGTTGAGTCTTCTGAGCTGGTTGTGGTCAAGGATGTTTGGCAAACAGCACATGTTTCAAGAAAAGTCCCCCAAATGGTTTGCTGGAGTCTAGCCCTCCAGGCTAACAGCAGCGAATGTTTATAGCAGTTTCAGAAAGATTCTCTCTCTCTCTCTCTCTCTCTCTCTCTCTCTCTCTCTCTCTCCTCTCTCTCTCTCTCTCAAGCGTGCGAGCGCGCAAACAGCGATTGTGGTTTTTTGCTGCATTTTTTCTCGTCGTAAGCAACAAAACTTCATTCGAATCCTTCCGCAGCTCTTTGAATAGATAGACATAAATAAATACATAATTACGTCCTATATTTATAGTTAATGTAAAACGAACTAGTTAAGAATAGAAGTGGAAATGAATGCCTTCAAAATTCAGTATAAAATTACAGGTACTTTTAATGAAATTCTAAATCTCCGTCTGGTTACAGAGCAGTAAGTTGCGGGTGTTGCAATATTGCACATCGAATAAAATTGTTCTTCTGTGCAGTATTGTTGCATTATTCTGTGTAAATGAATATTAAGATTCATGTCATGGACATATTTACACGCATTCCATGATACTGTCGCATAGAAATGCCTCTCTCACTACCTGCTGTCATGTCATGGTAATGTATTACACTGCATAACTTCTCAGTGATTGCTGATAGTATGATTGTGAATTTTTATGTTTTATATATATATAGTATATATATATATATATATATATATATATATATATATATATATATATATATATATATATATATATATATATGGAAATGAACACTGGGAACGTATTTCATAGGAATAAATTGAGTCACATCAGACCGAATCTGGTCTGAGTGAGTCAGGTTAGCAATTCGTCCACACAAGTTATAAAAACCTGCCCGGGGAAAACCTCATGTACGTAGTACTTGGGTTCTAACTTCTTTTATGACTTGTGCGGACGAATTGCTAACGCCCTGGACGCTCACTCGAAAGACCGGTGTTCGGTCCCGATGTGAGTCAGAAATTTATAAATATGTATTATATAATTTGTGTGACGTCATTTTATAGAAATCGTTCAAATATTGAGCCATTTTATAGAAATCGTTCAAATATTGAGCCATTTTTAAGAGAGGAGCTCCTTGTATAATACAGGTACATTATGCAAGGAATATAAAGAGCCAGGTGTGTTAAGACCACCTCTGTGAATCAGTATACCTTAATGTTAGACGATCACAAGCTTCTTAAACCTTCGTGAGGCCTTCTTCGTTGCTAATCAGATCTTGGGGGTCTTGCATATCATGTCACTTTTACTCTAAGTCAAAAATGCTCCCCTGATCAGTGGACTGGAAGTAAATGATTATTTATCCATAATAGTTCCTGCTTCCATTGCTTAGGTTATAGCAAACAATTAGAATGTCGAAGGATAAATCTTTTCCATTCATCTTTTTATCTGTCAGGATGACTTCTGTGTTGATTCAAGTTTTTTCCTCTAATTTACTGTCGGTGGTGTGGCGCGTATAATTGGGTCCCTGTCGAGAACAATGGAACGGTTTTTGCAAGTCGTGAAATTCCTTTTATTACCGAGGCGTCTTTGACACTCACGCCCACACTTCGTTCGAGTCGCAATCACGCCCACGCGTCGTTAAAGTCATGACAGGGATTAATTGCCTGGCGTTTCCCGAACTTAATCCAGTGAGTTTTACTGTCCTTATCAGTTACGGTCTAATTGTGTTGTAATGGAAATACTTTCTTTAGGATTTTATTGAATGCAGGGACTGGTGGAAACGTAACTAGGAGGGAAAAAGTTAGGGAGAGTTGGAGAGCGAGAGTGAGTTTATCGGTTGTCAGTCAGAGTTATCCCGGGCAGCGCCGGGTTAGTACACTTATCTACCCCAGATCTGAATTGGAAAATGAAGGGTAAAAGTCGAGAAGTTTGTAACAGACTAGCCTACTCGAGGATGAAAGACTTTTGTGTATCGGAAAACGGACTTCACCGAACTTTCATTCCCCTGTCTGTTGCAATGCTACAGAGCCTCTTCAGGGTTGCAACCCTTCCCCTTCCTCCTACCCTCTTCAGGGTTGTAACCCTTCCCCCTTCCCTCTTGAGGGTTGCAACCCTTCCCCCTTCCCTCTTCAGGGTTGCAACCCTTTCCCCTACCCTCTTTTCTGGGTTGCAATTATTCCCCTTTTCCTACCCTCTCCAGGGTTGCAACCATTCCCCTTGCCCTCTTCTGGGTTGCAACCCTTCCCCCTACCATTCTCTGGGTTGCAACCATTCCCCTTGCCCTCTTCTGGGTTGCAACCCTTCCCCCTACCATTCTCTGGGTTGCAACCATTCCCCTTGCCCTCTTCTGGGTTGCAACCCTTCCCTCTACCCTCCTCTGGGTTGCAACCCTTACCCCTACCATCTTCTAGGTTGCAACCCTTCCCCTACCATCTTCTGGGTTGCAACCCTTCCCCTACCATCTTCTGGGTTGCAACCCTTCCTCTACCATCATCTGGGTTGCAACCCTTCCCCTACCATCTTCTGGGTTGCAACCCTTCCCCCTACCCTCCTCTGGGTTGCAACCCTACCCTCCTCTGGGATGCAACCTTTCCCCCTGCCCTCCTCTGGGTTGCAACCCTTCCCCCTACCATCTTCATGGTTGCAACCCTTTCCTTCCCCCTACCTGGGTTGCAACCCTTCCCCCTACCCTCTTCCGAGTTGCAACCTTTCCTCTTCCCCCTACCCTCTTCTTGCTTTTGTTCCGATGGAACGTACAAGCTAAAACACACACACACACACACACACACACACACACACACACACACACACACACACACACACAACCCCCCTGAGTGTGCGATAGGCGAGCTTCGCAAGGGATGTCATAATTCTAATAAATTATTGACTTTTTATATCGCTGCCAAACTCCGCATCAGGTTTATGTGGCTCTTGTTGTGCGTGCACTACGTCACTTAGCTGAACACGCGCAACGTAGAAAATTGAAATAATGATCGTCTTATGCAGAAGTGTGGCATTTAGTGATGAATAAAAGTGCGTTCTTGTTACTAAAGGTGTAACAAACATGCCCATGTTATTGTTCTTCGGATATCAGTGAGAGTTTTTCCTCATTGCCAGGTGTTTATGTTTTGCGATGCTTGATTTGTCTGTCTTGTTTGTGCAGCATTATTCCTCAATACTAAGGACACCCAGAGTTCAAAAGAAACGCCACACAACTATAACGTTGTAGACTCCTACACATTTTAGTGATAAGTTGGTCAAGTCACGTTTGTACGTGAAAAGTAAATGAATATCTCAAATATATCTAAAGCAGGATAATTCATCATATTTTTAATATCCAAGGTAAAAATTTCTGACCCCTCTCTCTCTCTCTCTCTCTCTCTCTCTCTCTCTCTCTCTCTCTCTCTCTCTCTCTCTCTCTCTCTCAAAAGAAACCACTGGAAAGCAGATTATTTCTGTTTGCTTTATGCTTTCAAATATACGAACAGAATAAACATTCGGTTGAAAACAAATATCTCCTTTTCATTCCCGTGTACGAACACTTCCCATCCCGCACTTCCTTCTTACATTATCCCATGAATATAAAGGATACAATTTGCCTTCCTCATCATCGGGTCCTTTCGTACGCAGCCTCCGTTGTTTTCCCACGGGATTCGAGAACCAAATCGGGATTGTTTAGGGAAAAGAGCGAGGACGGGCAAGGGGAGGGCCACGTGGTACACGACGAGGCCGTGCTCTCTCGCATAAGGATTCACCAGAAAGTCTCACAGAAAAGAAGTGGTGTTCACCCTAGCGAGAAATTGCGGTCATCTTTCTCCCTGGAGAGGAATCTAAGAGGGAGACTTTCAGGGGACGTGATGTCTTCCACTTCCGTGGGTAAAAATTTAAGGCAATCTGTGCTGATTTTACTGCTCCGGCTGCTACTACTACTCTCTGTATTTCCCGTGACGTCCTCTTACTTCTTTCTGTATTTCCCTTTACGTCATCTTACCTATTCGTAGTAAACACAATAATAATAATAATAATAATAATAATTCTTGTTTCAACGGCATTCATGTTATATAGAATCTCATTTTTTTTAAGTCCTTGATGACGAGAAGCATATAGTGAGGAAAAAAAAGAGAGAGAAAACTTAAAACTGAAACAGAAATTGTTTTCAACAATACTACCTTAAAAGTGGAACTCCTTGAAATAATAATAATAATAATAATAATAATAATAATAATAATAATAATAATAATAATAATAATAATTTACTTGTTTTCAAATGTTATATAACTTTTTTAACTAAATATTTTTTATCATTATAAATCATTTATATATTTTAGATTTGATTCTAGTAAATAAGATTGTGTTAAAAAAATTTTTCAAGAAATGAAGCTTTTGAAATATAAAATTTTAAAAATGCATAATAATAATCAAGCAATTGTTAAAATATTTCATTACCCGGGAAAAATATCCATTCTTCTAAGCAACAAATTCTGGCAGAGAATGGATACACCTGGCTCTCATGAAAATTTATTGCAACCCTGATATCTCAAGGAAAAGGTTGAAAAGTTTTGAATGCACTATTTAAGGCTGCAAACACCTGCTGTTTGGAAATGGATCAATTCAATAACACTACCGAGAATATTGTAAAAATAATAAAAACAATTATATATTTTGCCAAATTGATTCATGAGACCCACTAAGGAATATCCTGTAGATTTAATGATAATGAACTCATCTGATAAAGGTCAAGGAAACAATGCCCATTCGTTTTGCTAAGTAAAAATTTAGCGTTAATGATGGTAAATATTACGTTTTATACAAAAATTAATACGATACGCTATTTGACCTCTCTCTCTCTCTCTCTCTCTCTCTCTCTCTCTCTCTCTCTCTCTCTCTCTCTCTCTCTCTCTCTCTCTCTCTCTATATATATATATATATATATATATATATATATATATATATATATATATATATATATCTATATATATATATATATATATATATATATATATTGTATAATATATATTATTATTATTATTATCATAAGGAGTTCCACTTTTAAGGCAGTATTATTGAAAACAAAATTTGTTTCAACTAATAACTTTTCTCTCTCAAGCGCTGACTTAAAGTATTTCTATACTATTTTATTTTTTCAGTTGGATTACATTTTGATTAATTTACTTGCGGTGAACGTCACATCTCAATGGTTAGCAAACATATAAAAATGAAAGACTGACCAAATAAATCAAGTTATGTTAGACAAGGAAAGCCATTTCGCCGGAGTTCGAGACAGCTCCTTCATTTTTCTTTCGTTTTTCTTTTGTTCGTAGATGTATGGTCGTGAAAAATATTAAGAAATGGTATGGAGTAGGTCATAAACACCTTTTTGAAAGCAAGATACTATGCAAAAACGAGGCATTTTCATTACTTTAGGGGGGAAACGGGATTGTGAAAATATATGGCTCCGGAGTCACGCTCGTGTAGCTGAGCATTTGTCATGGGAGCTTTGGTGGTAGTAGCAGCAGGAAGCTCCCTCCACCCCACCCCCCTCTCTCCCTCCATTTGTCATAGCTTTAATAGCTAAAAGCAGAACAGCACACCCCCTCCCCCCCCTCAGTCTCCCTGTCTCTCTCACGCAGGAAAGAGGACTAAAGAAATATAAACAGAGTCTTGTCCTTTCTCCCACTGGCTCGGGTCGTTATTTTAGGGGAGGAAATGAAGGCCATCTGCCGCTGTTTCTTCTTCTCAAGAATTGTTTTGAGTTTAGGGGACAGTTATTTGTTGTTACTCTTATTTTTTTTCGTATGAAGAGTGGGAACGTTTAGGCTGCCAGATGGGTCTGGATTTCGACTGGTATCCTTACTGACGGAAAAAAAAAACTTGTAAATAACTTCTGATAGGTAAGAATATTTGATTTCTCTCATAAACACGATTGGTGTTACAGGAACTGATTTTTGAAAGAAATAAAATCAGGTTAACATTTATTACTTTGGTATTAAATCATTCTAAGTTGAGTTGAGACAGTATTACCCACAGGCGAAAGAACCTTGGTATGATAGATGAGAGATAGGAAGTGGCTTTTTACAATCTTCAGAACCCATCAGAAGTCTGTTATAATACGGCATTTGCTCTATTATAGTGGTTGTAAAAAACTGTAAAAGGGCTTACAGAGAAATCCTTTATATTCATAATTACTTCAGTCTCTGACAAATGCTGAAACAAGGTAGTGAGTGGTAGCTAAGTGAAAATGAAAAACAGAAGTATATCTGAAGAAGAATGACTGAGTTGTACTTGTAGCTTCTGCTCGGTCTTATCCTCTTCGTGAATTCATTTCCTTTAGTTTTCACGTCCACTGGGAATTGTTTCCCAGGCCGGACCCGAAGAAAGGGAAGAAATGTGAGGAAAGATCAAGAATGATGGCGCCTAATCCGGAAGAAAGCGACACTTCAGTGAATGGTCAGATGACGCCAGATACAAATGTTGCATGAAATCTGTCGCATTAGCGGAACGACCTCATTAGATGGTGCAATATATCCGCTCATTAGGCAGCTCAAGAATCGCTTCGATTTTATTTTTTATTACTTTAGTTTTAAGCATTTTGTAAGCATGATGGAGATTGGATACATAATTCTCGTCAGTGGCTCTTGTTTCTTACGCATTACTGATAAATTTTTAGTCTTCATATCATGTTAGGTCCTTTAAGAAAGCCAAAAACACTTCTCATAAAAATGCATAGCTGTAGTAAATGATTTTTCCAGTAAAATTTTTTGTCCCTTCATGAGAAAAGTATGTCGATGCCATTTGCTCTCTTTGCAATGATACAACTTGGCAGAATTAGATGCATAGCGCACTTAAAACACAAGAAATGGTTTCAGAGAGACTAGGCCTGTACTCTATACTTGTAGTGGTGGTGGATAGAAAAATGTTAAGGAATTGGAATAAGGTGGATAGAAAAGTGTTAAGGAATTAGAATTAGGTGGATAGAAAAGTGTTAAGGAATTGGAATAAGGTGGATGGAAAAGTGTTAAAGGATTGGAATAAGGTGGATAGAAAAGTGTTAAGGAATTGGAATAAGGTGGATAGAAAAGTGTTAAGGAATTGGAATAAGGTGGATAGAAAAATATTAAAGAATTGGAATAAGGTGGATAGAAAACTGTTAAGGAATTAGAATTAGGTGGATAGAAAAGTGTTAAGGAATTGGAATAAGATAGATAGAAAAGTGTTAAAGAATTGGAATAAGGTGGGTAGAAAAGTGTTAAAGAATTGGAATAAGGTGGATAGAAAAGTGTTAAGGAATTGGAATTAGGTCTTAAAGATGATGAGACTACGCAAGAGAAGCCACCCGCCCATTCGGACAAGAATTGAGCTCGAGACCGGAGAATGAACGCAGTAACAAAGCAGCGAGTAGGGAGGCGACCTGAGAACATCATAACCAATCTGGAACATCCCACGAGTGGGAAGAACAAGAGCTGGTCTGGAAAAGGCGGCGTCAAAGGTCAAGGGAGGGAACAGGGCACGGACTCACTGTCTGTAAGACATCGCGGAACGAGTTTATTCAAGAAAGAAATTTACACAATTTACTTTACACCCTTTGTGTGCTTTCTGTGTCCGGGTTTGTTTAGAGTTTGTGAGTGGTAATGGTAGAAATTTAGTTTTAAGCCGTTTTTATTACGGTTCGTATATGAGAGCACCGTCTCTCTCTCTCTCTCTCTCTCTCTCTCTCTCTCTCTCTCTCTCTCTCTCTCTCTCTCTCTCTCTCTCTCTCTCTCTCTCTCGTGGGTGATGTCGGTACCTAAATATGAAACTTCCTACAGGTTATGAATAATAAAAATTTCACTTTTTCGCTTCTAAAATGTTTGACTTTTCCTTAGTGACTTTTCCTCTAAACAAAATTTACCTGTAGGTAACCTTTAGAGATAATAACTCAGTTCATTCTATTTTAAAAGTTAGTGCGGAAGAATAATGTAGCTGCCACGCCCACTGTAATGTTCATGCAGTTATGTATGTGGCGTCGTATTTTCTAATGAAAATTTATGTTGTAGTATTTCAAATAAATATTGAATAGGATTAGCGGCCAGTCCTGTTCAGTATTTATTTGAAAGGTAGCGGAATGTCGATTGTATAAAAATGACAGAACTAAACAGACCCATATGTGTAGGCGACATATTGTGTAAGTGTTCATTCTGCCACCTTTTGTCGCTATTTCCGTCTTTCATGTAAATGTATTATATATTTCTTCAATCGTTGTTTGTTTTCATGTGTTTTTGATATTCCCTAATTAATAATGTCTTGGTCGTGTAATTATCGAATTTTATTGACTAGTTAACCCCCTCAATAATATGACGACTTTTATTTGTGCTAGTTGTGTGTGTGTGTGTATGAGAGAGAGAGAGAGAGAGAGAGAGAGAGAGAGAGAGAGAGAGAGAGAGAGAGAGAGAGAGAGAGATAGAATCTATGGAACTGTTTTCTCCTGTACCGTTCTGGTTTCCAAGTTAACACAATTTGTACTACTTGCGACTTGCAGATAAGTACTGACGACGCGTTGAAATCGTGGAAAGTGGTGCTATTTTGATGTAACCGGATATTCAAATCCAAATATTTTTAGAATTATCTTTGTTGCGATTGATCTGAGATATATCTCATTGAAAGATTTCTTGAACGTGATATTGAAAGATTTCTTGAACGTGTCCATTTGACGGTTTGAATTTTTAATCTTTATTTCATTCAAAGGCTGTGTCTAATCTCAAACGTTTGACGGTGATGACGAACGAAGTACGTCGCACTTTGAACGAGCTACCTACCAGATTATTATTGGGATGGCGTGCTCGTCGTACCTTAGATGTAACGATGCGGTAAAACGGAACGTAATATCTCTCTCGCTTTTATATATAGCCAGAGCAGGCACCGGCAATTTTACTTGCATGATCAATGGCACACGTTACATACTGACCCTGGGGGAAATTTATAATGGTTGCGAAATGCGTGAGGAGCAGTCATGCACGCCTGCTGCGCTCTCTCTCTCTCTCTCTCTCTCTCTCAATATGTATTAAGTAATTTTCGATTCCATTCCACAAAAACGAAGGCCTTGACTAGGAAGCGCCTCTCTCTCTCTCTCTCTCTCTCTCTCTCTCTCTCTCTCTCTCTCTCTCTCTCTCTCTCTCTCTCTCAATAAATATAATTTCCGATTCCATTCCACAAAAGGGAAGGCCTTGACGAGGAAGCGTCTCTCTCTCTCTCTCTCTCTCTCTCTCTCTCTCTCTCTCTCTCTCTCTCTCTCTCTCTCTCTCCGTTCAGTAGTATACTTTAACCAAGAAATCATTTTGAATATTGCCGTTGAAATCAGTCAGCTTGAAAACATGTTTTTTTTTTTTTATTTGAAAAGCTCGATTCCCAAGAGTTTGAAATATTGCTTTGAGTTCACGGTTATCGAATTCCGAGCATTTATTCCTTTAGTGTATTTTGCTCGTAGGAGCTTAGGAGCTATGAAGGGCGATTAAACTTCATTTTAGACCACTTCGTTATTTATTTTTTTACCTCTCACGGTAGAAGACAGAAAAGCAGAATTATTGTAATATGTTTTTATTGAACCGTAACCACGATGACTGTCTTGATCCTCAATATTCCGTCTCTTCAGTTCCAGTTATTTTCCGTTGTTGACGCACGATGAGAGCCATATATTACTTGATGTATTGCAGTATAACTGAAAGTCTTTTTAATTTTTTTCTCCTTGGTTTTGGAAACCAATTTAAGAATCACAATAACGATAATCTGTAGTATTAGGATTTTATATAAGCAACTTACCAAGTAATTACATAGCTATAGTTTCTATAACTAGGTAATTACTTGGTAAGTGTATATAAAACTTTACTTTATTATAAAAATGTCATTTTTTAAGAATTATGTAATAACGTTAATATATAGTATTATTATTTTAAGAATTATATAATAACGATAATATATAGTATTAGCAATTGGTAACGCTGTCATGAAACGTATTGGACTGAAAGCATATTCGACATCAAGGGTGAAGGAAAACTATATAACCAATTACTGTAAAGATAGTAAACTAGTTTGTAATGTTTTTTATTATTTCCCTGATAATTTTCTCTTGTGTAAGTAATAATGTTCATAAAAAAGTATCGTACTGAACCCCAGGGTACATTTGATAAGTCAAAGCGTCTAGTATTAATCCACCTTCAATACCGTATATAGAAATTTCCGATGTGGGAGTTCCTTTGAATGAGTGTATACATTTCTTACATTTTACTGGCTCTTCAGTGAAATGTATTTCCCAAATGCTTCATAACAGCTGGAATAGTGAGGGTGGCAAGCCTTTGCAGCAGCAACTCGCGGAAGTGAAAATGGAAGAGATTTCAGCCACCGTCCATTCTTTTATCTCTGTGGAATTTTAATTTGATTTTTTTTCCATGGGTGAATCCTGGAGGAAATATTGAAATTTACCAAATAATGTATAAATAAATAATTATATTTATATATACACACATACATATATATATATATATATATATATATATATATATATATATATATATATATATATATATATATATATATATATATATATATATATATATATATATATATATATATATATATATATATTATATATATATATATATATATATATATATATATACAGTATATATATATATATATATATATGGATTTATATATCTATTCATTAAACAGCAAACTGTTTAAAGGTGATTTATTTTTACTCACGTCAAATACTGCATATTTGCTGAATCATTAAGTTTTCAAAATCTGTAGCTTTGTGGTTGAATACACTTTGCTTTCTTGGCAAATCATTCTTGAAATGCCAGGAACAGATATACACTGAACATATTTTGCATTTTTTCACAGGAAACATTATACTGTATATTTCTTTTTCTATTCCAGCCTCCTGGAGCAGGAAAGACATACCTGGTGAAACAGATGGGAAATGTGTGCGAAATGCCGCTTTATGGCGTCCATACCAACCAGGTCCACAGTGCACTAGCAGTACGCAAACTTTTCGACCAAGCCCGGGACAACTACCCATCTCTAGTCTTTATGGATGACGTGGATGCCATCTTCTCGAACCATGACGAAGAGCCGAGCTGCTCTTCTCAGATCCAGGCAATTCGAGATGAGCTCTTCGCCCAGCTGGGCTCCCGAAAGTTGAAAATTGATGATCCCAAGTCCTCCAGAAATCCCACGAACTGCGTCCTCAGCAGTGGTGGGGGCCGAGGAGCGACAAATGGAGTAGATGGAAGTAGAGCATCAAGCAGGGCTTCTTCCAGCCATTCCAGACCCCAACCCTCGGCCCCACCCGACGATGAAGAGGACGTCTTTCAGGATGATGATAGTTCGTACCCTGACAACAATGGCATAATTGTTGTGGCTGCCACTAGCACTCCTTGGCTCCTCTATAAGGTAACATCTCAACTTTACTCTACCTGGTAGCTGTTTGTTTTTTAGGCCTCCCTTACCCTACCTTCTTCCAAAACATGAAAAGCCTCCTAAATTTTGTATCAGTGTTAAACTTAAAAAGCCAGTTTATTAATTTATAATTTTTCACATTTTTATAAATAACGTAGAAAATACATTTATATGTTTTGAATACTGTACTACTGTAAGAATAAGAAAAAGTTTTTTCTTAATTTTTAGTTTAACCAAGTAATGCTAGTTATGATATATTCAAAGTGACAAATAAAATACTTGATTGTAAATCATCAAATTAAGATGGAAAAGATGCATCTCTTTGGAGCTGGGGGACCTTGTTGCCAGTTGGGTTGTTTATTGTTTAAGTTGTACTACTTCTTTATTCACTTTTTTTATGTTACAGTTTGCTTGCAGCACTTTTTTTTTTCCTAGACTGAACATGCTGACCTCTATTACAGGATCATGAACTGTTAAGTCGCTTTCGTGGGGTCTATCTTGTTGGCCTTCCAGATAAACAAACAAGATACAACCTTTTGAAGTCTCTTTTTCAAAATGTACACCATAATCTCACAGACCAAGATATTATGGTTGTGGCAGAAAAGACAGAAGGGTAAGGGACTTCAGCAGTTTCTGATTTTGTGTTGTACGAGAAGCACGGTGAATGTTTTCACCACGTTTTAATTTTTGTATAACTACCTAGATGTTATTTGATGCCTTTTATGTTTTTATAAAGTACTATTACAGACTTGTATTTCTTCAGTGCTTTGTTTTATTGTAATGGATCTTGATTTTTCTATTTCAGATTCACGCCTGCTGACTTGATGGTAGTGGTAAAGACTTTAACATATCGCCAGTTTTCATTTCTTTTGTCGATGACAACGCATGGTGGGTCTGTTGGGTCATCAAGTGAAATGGGTTCCTCTGGGTCACAAACCCCACTTTCTTCAGAGATGTCAGAAGTAAATAGAATCTTTTTTAAAAAGTTTTTGTTGCCTGTACTGTATTTTTGTTATTGTAACATTTTAATGGTAGCATTGTAGTATATTGGTGCTGCATTGTTCATATACCATCTAACACAATATATTGTTTTACTTTGCAGACTGCTTCAGAATCTGATTTAGATGGACTCCCTGAGTCAGAGGGCCATTTGAAGCGTGGCACTGTTTCAGCATCAGCAGTAGCTGCTGCAATGGCTGCAGCTGCTGCCAGTGGAGCTGTTCCAAAGAAAGACATCAGGCCAACTGCCAGCAGCCATGAGAAGAAGACAGTACCACCACCAACTAACAAACCACCAATCACTTTACTCACAAATGACTGGGACTCAGAATCTGAAGAGGAGGAAGGGGAAGTTGGAAATCCACAAGATAAGCTAGACCACAAACAAAAGGAATCCATGGTACAGGTATAGTGCTTCAGTTTTAAATATAATTTAGAAGTATTATGAAGTCAGTAATGTCTTCCAAAGACTTGTGTTTGAAGGTGGTATTTGTTTTCAAACCTAAGTTTCAGTTCATCTTGGGGTATCCCACATTTTATTTGTAGCAGCTTGAAGGTGTTTACTTTCAGCAAGTAGTAAAATAAATTTTGGACAGATTATATTGATTGAAAAATAGTGGAGTAAATTTCATTACTTCTTAACTTTGGCAGCTGGGATTTTACCTAAAGTGAGATTTATTAGAGATATTTGTTACATTCCACTTGCCTTTTTTATAAGAGAAGAGAACAGTATAGGTAAATCATGTGCAGGGAACTATTATTGGTAAAGTTTTACAAATTTTTTTTTTGTAGTTTATTGCCTTCACATTATTAAGATTTTTTAACAATTGAAAGGTTTGTCAGTCTATAAGAAATTTTAAAGATAATTTGGTAATTTTTTGCTATATAGGTTCTTCCCAACATCGCAGCTGGAAGTTTACTTTTCTTTCCTGAAAATGTGGGGTATCAAATAAATAATAACACTGCAGTACTTGTCCCCAACCATTTTATTTTAATTTCTTGAAACAAAAGGTGATCTTACAATTGTTGTCATTATTGTTTGAATGCATTAGTGTTGATGCAACCAGGGCCAGTTATGATTTGACAGGATTTAAGAGCATGACTGAAAAGGGCTTAAGGGCAGATATGCAAAATATGTTATTAAACCAGCATTAAAAATTTAAGGCAAGGATACGAATCCCCAGACAGTGAAGTACAGGCAGTCCCAGGTTTATGATGGGGGTTCTGTTCTGACGCCTCGTCTTAAGCCGAAAATCATAACTCGAAATATTGTCAAAAATTGAAAGAAAACCTTACTTTTAATCATTTGGGTATCTTGTAAATGAAGTAAACTGCATTTTTATTGAGTTTTTCATCAAAAACCTTCAAATTTTGACCATTCTGCCCTTTTTGGAGCCATATTTTTTCCATCGGATCGGCATTGTAAATCCAGAACATGTGTTGTAACCTGGGAAATAATTTTTCATGAATATATGTGAAGAGCGTCGTAAGCTCGGAACATTGTGAGCTGAGCCCGTCGTAACCCAGGGACTGCCTGTATGCACTGTAGGTTTGGTGACTTAAGTTCCTTTACACAAGTAAAAACTAGGAATTGGTAGGTGATGTTTAAGGCTGGAGTAATTGAAAAGTGCATTGCATGCATATTCAGACAGTTGTATTGAAAAATATTTGTGTTTGGTTGGACATATTGGCAAAATGTATTTCTTCACTGACTGACATGGTTAAAATATGTAATACTGTATTTTGAATTTTTAAAATCAATGTATATATTAGTCATAGCTTACATGAACCTTATTTCTTAAACATTCCATTGGTTTGATAAAATTGAAAAGTCTCATTTTTCTATAATACTGTACTGGAGAAACTAAAGTTACTTTTGGTTTTCAGAAAATGAAAGCTAAGGATTCAAGGCTACCAACACGTGTTTTGGACGATTCTTTGGTTTTGAATACACCCAGTACTTCAGACATAAAGAAAAGCCCAAGGGATGGTATGAGTGTACCGTCTCCAGATTCTGCCATAGGCATGTCCAAGGGCAGTGAAGATTTCATAGAACCGAAGATCTCAGCTAGGTTAGAAAAGACTGAGGGTCCTTGTAGGACACCTTCAGAGAGCAGTAGTAGTGGAGTTACGTCCTCAGGCTGTGATAGTAGTGATAGCAGTGCAATAGTTGATGACAGAGTGCAAGATACTTGCAGTCCACCTCCCATCAGTAGTGACAGTGAAACTGATGGAGATGAGACTGTGGTTTCTCCTAGTGTAGACAGTGAAAGGACTACAGAGGAAAAGCCTAAAGAATCATCTGAAGAAGAAGTTAAGGCTGAAAAGGACAGCATAGAAAAGGAAGAGGTAATTAAATGTGATGGTGCTCAGGGGATGGTTGGGGAAAATAAGGAAGACTTAAATAATGAAATTCGTAATGTTGACGAGGAGGATAGGTCAATTGGTACTCCTGTGGAGTTTGAACTGCATTACAGTGAGCCTCCTGAACCTATGCGTGATGACAACTGTGCCATTGATAGTGACAGTGACAATGAGATATCAGAAACCCCTCGTTCAAGGGGTCGACGCGTTGCATTTTCTGGAATGTCTCCAATGGAACCACTTTCAGTAGATGTAGGGAATGATTGTGGACCCCCGAATGTCTCACTTGATGACCTACCACCTAATATAACATTAGCATCATCAAATCTCCCAGACAGTCATCGCCAGGAATCAGCTCCTAATGCTATTCTTTTGAGTCTTTTGGCAAGACCTTCCCCAGCCAGGTCAGATCGTCATGACCATCCACTGGGTGAACCCTCAGATCTAGCTTCCTTTTTGCACCCAGATCCTGATCTTGATGAAAACAAAACCTCCACTCCAATTGAACCCCTTGGAACCCTCACCCCAACTCCCAATTTGACACCAACACCCACACCTACACCGAGTGAAGGATCAAGTCACAATGGCACTGTGGGTAGTTCAGGCAGTGGCACCCATGCATCAGCTGGTTCCACGAGCAGTGAGGTAAGATGGGATAGGACTTGATGCAGAAAATGATGTTTTTTTAACAAGTTTTTCTGTAGGTTGTTAGAATTTTTATAATTTGTAGAATACTATGTATGGTATTTGAAAAGTCTTTTGAAATAAGTTTACAAAATTCCAATGTAAACAGAATAATACACATTTCATTCTTACTGTACAGTACAATTTGTAATTAAAGTTTTCAGTCACTTTTGTAATTAAAACTTTAAATCACTATGCGTTACAAGTCCTCTCTGTCCCAGAGCCAGAGCAGTTAGAAATGATATTTTATTGTAATGCAGTGTGTGAAGTTACCATTCATGCCAGATGCATTCTGGTGATATATTAAAGCAGATTTGTATACTGTATGTTAAAAAAAAAAACAAATTGCTGCATATTATGCCCCTTTAAGTCACTATAGGGCTAAATTTTGGATAACACCCATAAATGATCCAAATGATGGAAAGTCAGTGCTTGGTAAGAATTTGCTCTGGCTACTGTACTGTACTTGTTATTTCTTGGATTGACTTTTACTTGATAGTTTCCGCTACTATTGCAGAAGTGGATAGTTTCCTCTATAATTGTAGAAGTGGCATGAACATTGTTTTCTTAATTTTATATATTTTTAATCGAAGTACTGTACTGTGTTAATTTTTGTTGTAGCATTAACATATGTGGCCTCTGTAAATTGTGAAGAATGTAGGCATTGTTTGTTAGAGTACAAGTTTGTTTTATTTGCTGTGTTGTATCTGCAGGGTTTCGGGAATTTTAAAGCTTCATTATTTCTTGCATTAATTAATAACTAATTTGATAAACATTTTCAGTTCTCATTGTGCCAGTTATTTACAAGTTTTGGCTGTTTAGACAACTTTTGTTAGATTGATAGAAAGTAGAAAACATTATTTGCACATTTTCTTTGTGTGACAGTTAATAAGTTTGTAGTTAAAAAGGATTTGCTAAATGAGTAATTTAGTAAAGCTCTGTTCGAATTGCAGGTCCACAAAAAGGAAGACAGTGACTCTTCCTTTGACCATAGTGATGGTCACACAGTTCCTTCTTCAGATATCTCCACAGCAACATGCAATGAAACTGGTAAGATTCTCTCTCTCTCTCTCTCTCTCTCTCTCTCTGTTAGCAGTAATTGTGGTTTTTAAGAGATCAAATTCCTTAGACTCAGATTTTTCTAAGGGTGGTAGTAGTGAAAATGTGTTTTTGATAAACAGTACTTTAATTTACACATTCAGATAAAAATGTGAAAAGAGTGAAAAATCTCTTAAATAGTTAGAGCTTTAGATAGTAGTTTAACCAGACTGTTGAATCAGTCCAAACCTGTGAAACTCTTGTAAGGGAATGCTATATTTGAGTGATTTTGTCTCCATGCTGTTTATATTGACAATTATACAGTAATAGCACATAGCTTTGGTTAGTAAGTTATACAGAATGTCTCCCCTACAAGATTTAAAATGTTTAGAACACTGCATTTGATAATTTACAATTTTTACAGTCATTTTTCCCATGTTTAATTTTTCCATCTACAAGTTACTGTACATTTTTTTTTTTTTTTTTGTTTTTCCTATATTTGCAACAGTAGAGTACCAACCTTATGAGAATTGAAAAGTCATTTCATTGGCCGATGATAAGTCATGATAAGATTTCTGTTATAAAGCACCCATGTTTATTAATTAATGAATAGGTAGCGAAAATTTTCATGCAGTCTTGCAGTTACAGGGCCTCTTAAGGAAACATTGGGTTGGATCTTCAGTTTTAAGTAAATGGTATTATTTTGTGAAGGATTTTTTTTATATGTTATTGTGTCTGAATGATATAGGACAGTGATTCTCTTGTTTTGTTTTTGTGCTGTAATTGGAATTTTTTTAACATTTATTTTCTACAAATTTCAGGAGAGACCATGGAATGTCGAACAGATTCTGATGAACGACTGCAAGAATTAGATGATCCCCATGATCATCCAGATTCTGCTCGTGGAAATGAAACCAAGTCAATGGCTAGAGGAGGATTGAACTCCCTTTTGAATATAGAGGGTTTAGAGAACTTAACCATACAGATCATTACTTTGGTAAGTTGAGAGAATCTGTATTAAAGGTTATTATAATTTACAGTGTTCCACGTAGAGGACTAGAGAAGTTTACCAACATATTGTCTATTACATTAATTCAGTTTCATTTCAGTTAGTGGTTGCAAGAATGTAAGCTTGACATGTGACTGTTAATTTATGTCAAATGATTTATTTCGGTAATGAACTTGACCTGTTTATGTTCTTCCAATCTGTAAGGCTTGGCATTTTTCGTCCATCAGGGCAGCGTCAATAACCTAGATGTTGTGACACCAGTGTAGTAGCTATAATCAGTCAGTCTTCCATCAGGGTTTTAGACCTGTTGTTTTACTTCATTCTCATCCTTGTTTTTCTTTTAATGTCAGGTAATGAATGACAAAGTTTGGGTAAGAGTCTCTTCAAGGAATTGACATCATCAGCATTTTCATTACACTGAGTTACTATATCTGTACTGTATAAAGAATTATTCTGTGATGGATAATTACTTATCACCCTCTGTCAAAAATGCATCTCAGATGCAAGCCCTAAGATTTTTTCATCATTCCTCCTGCTAAGGGCACAAGATCCTGTGCTCTCAAACCCAAGGCTTGGTGTAGCTTATGCATCAGGGTTTTCCACTGCCTTGGGGTCACTCATGAGCAATTTCCTCTAGATTTAATTATTATCAGTTTAGTTGCCAGTGATTCAATATTCATTGTTGTTATGTGCACTCGTAAATTTTGATATGTTCCATTATCTCATTTTTCCTTGTAAGGGATTTCTGTAATTTGTGAAACATGTTGGTTAAATGAAAGGCCTTCCACGAGAAGGAGTTCATATTATGAATGATAACTTTACTAGTGTGATGTTTCTTGAGGAGGCTGGCTATATATGAAAACCAAGACAGTACTTAGTGCCACATTAATCTTCAATTGCTGAATTGAGAAGGAACCCAGCTGCTTCACTGGAGCCTGTTTAACTCCTACAACTTGGACATGCTGTCGTACATTCTGAATATTTAAGGCCCTCTCCTTTCTTCATGTCTGCATCCCATTTACTCAGAACTTTTTAAACCTTCCCTGCCACCATTCTTTGAGCAGTTTAAAAATCTCTCAGACATCCTCTGATCCCACTTTCAACCATACTAACCGGTAACTTTGTCACAATAGTAAAATGTACTTATAGCTGAAGAAGGGAATAGATGCAAGTCAAGTGCAGAAAAGGAAGTAACTAGATGAAGATTAGTGGGAATGCCCTGAAAATCATGGAAATGTCAAATATGAAGACCGGGCCTGATGGAAATTCATGCAGAAAGAGCACAATACAGAAGGGAGTTGAGAGAACTTGTTACTCGTCTAAACTCAGTAGAGAGAAAACCAGACATGAAAACGTGTGTGATGATGTATATATATATCTCTGTTTTTATGTAATTTGTTTTTGCTACCATTTTTTTGTTTTTTCTCCAGGCTGAAGTTCTTGAGGTAGTTTCAAGTGGCTATAGAAGTGTCAGTGATGAAGAAATCAAGCGATATACGGATTTTATGGTGTGGTTTTCAAATGTGGCTAAGTCTGCTTGTCCACATTCGAAAGAAGGTATGTTTTATTTCATCCAAGACGAAATAAAATTTTAATGTGCATTGTCGTCTAAATAAAATGTTCAGGAGCTTTTATAAGTAGAGGAAAAGTAACAAAGTTACTTAATTTATTTAATTATTTTTTTCAGGTTCTAAGACGGCAAATGCTCCTCCCTTGGATGATATCAGTTTAGATTCTACTGTTTATGATACGCCAAGCATCATAAAGAAACGAAAAGGGCCTCTTCGGAAGTTGGGCCGGTTTCTTCTTAAAGCATTGATGTTCATACTAGATTGATGTATATTTGGCAAGTGCTGAAATTTGAAATGTATTTTAGTCAAAAATGGCTTTGGAATAGACCCTGTACTAGTCGTAAACATGAACTCAATCATTTTTGGGAGGGGCTTTTCATTACAGTACAGATTCATATACAGTGCAATGTTTGGGATGATGAAACAGAGTACAGTCTGCATTTGAAGATGTACAATTTCTTTAAATGCATTTATACAAGGAAAAATTTATTTATGCTTTAAGGGTGAAGGCCATATATTAGTCTATTCAGTTTCAGAATTTATGGACATGAATGCAGTACAGGAAATCGGTCGTAAATGGGGCACAAGAGATGTATGTGGACAACATAACTCTGGTTCCTCACGAGTTTTCTTCGGGAGTGAGATAACAGGGGAGTGATGTTGGTCTGATTCCTGGCATTTTCATTATGAAAGTCAAGCCATTTTAAGTTTGAGTGTTTTACAGTAAAGGGAGGTATTTTGGTTTTAAATCTTTAGACATTTTCATTGTAAAGCTTTTATTGGGGAAATGCTTGCTTTTCCAGCTTACTCTGATGTAGGCATGTAAGTCACTTGTATGATACGTAATTTTCTAAAATGTGTTCCTAGTAGGAATTATCCACTACTGAACCCAAGAAATTGGTATTAGTTAATGTAGCTGTAATTGTGTATCATGTTTAAATTTGTAAGGCTTTGGCATGTCTATAAAAAAGACAAGAATATTGTTAGAACAGTGACCATAGCAGAAAATGAATGTTACTCTTCATACTCAGAGCTGACAATTATTGAGCTTGTACAAAGTTAGTGTGTTTAAGTTTGCAGGTGAAATTATGCATTTATTATACAACTTGTTGTTATTAGTCTACCAGGTATTGTTATGCCAAGGCATGTAAAGATACAGTTCATATAGTTGTTGATCCCCTAAAAATATATACTTAATCTCAGTTTGAATGGAACATTAATACTCGTGTCACAAATACCCTTGACTATTACAATTAAAGGAAACAAATGGCATGCTTGATTTTTGAAATATTTCCTGGTAAAACAGTTTGTAGTTATTAGTTGAGTATACTTTTGTAAAATAAAATATTTTCTTATATAAGAAAGAAAAGGTTTAGATTATTCAAAAAATAAAAATATACATAATTTGTAACATTTATTTTATCCTTTAGATTTCCATATGCACAAACAATTGCCTTACCAGTTGCAGTACTAGGTGTTTCAGAGTTCGGATCAAGAAAGAATCATTTTAAGAAGAAATCTGTAATTCCTTCATGGCAGTCTTGTGTTCTCTCAGGTAAAATATTGGGTCAGTCTTCAACTTCATCTTCAAAATTTCATTCTCTAGCACTCAAAGGTGCAAAATCGCTGCAGTAACACTCTCTCTGCCTTTGGTGCTGGGTGAGTGTCTGTCGCTGGCTTGTACTTCCATTATGGGCCCATTATTTTTGGAAGAACCCATAGTCTGGAAATTCTTCCATTATAAATTTTATTGTCATGGAAACACTTCTTTGGACCTACCTGTGCCAACTTCCTGTCCTGGTTTTGGGAATGCACTGCAGCAGTTATGCCGTCTCAGACCATCTGCGTTGTCTTTCCTCTTTAATAGCAATTCAGGCCATTTTATAATGAATGGGTTGAAATAAATAACTATGTTCTCACTACAGTTTAACAAGTTTTTATTAACTTTAGTGCTCTTCTCCCATCTCTACTCTCACAAATAGAATTTGGAACAGCTAAATGAGGTTTCCTCTAGGGGTGTTAGAGTTGGAGCATGCACAGCAGAGTCTCTGCTCCTCAAATGTTTTGCTTAGTGTGTCTGCATGTATTCCACACAATGTAAGGGTATTTTACGGTGAATGTGTATATACAAGCTTTTTTTTTTTAAAGTAAAAGCATATTTATTTCACTGCTCAACATTGGGAAGTGCATTTTTTAGGTATATCATATCAGGTATGTATGACTAGAAGTGAATCTTTTTGGCCTTGTTAAGTGTTTTTGCCAATTTTTCTTTTATATTTATGAAATCCATTTAGTTTATAAAAGATACATGTCAATTTTACAGGAGTGACTTTTGTTGTAAATGTAGATGGCTCCTGTATATTGATACTGCTTGTTGCCACTTGTGTTGGAAATACTACTTAAGTATTGCTGATGCATGTGGAATGAAGTATATATAAGTAAAAATAGCCAGAGAAGTTTAGCTTTGATTTGGATGTCAGTAGTTACTCAGGACTGTTATTGTATGAGCAAGATTTCTTAAGTGGTGGTGTCTCTTCAGACGTCTATCAGTTGTAATTCAATAAGGACCTTATATCAACTCCGTAAGTGCTTTGTCTTCAAAACAAGAGTATCTTACTAACTTTGCAGAGCATGAGCATCAACATTCCTTTGACAGGCCAGATTTCTACACTAACCCAGTATCGGAAGACGTTTATTCATATTGCCGTGCATCCATGGATAGTCATTTTTTCTTAGAGCTGTAGCACTGTTACAATAAAATAACATGCACAACATGGACTGATGTAAACATTTTCATTATTTATTGATTTATTTACTTTGTTAGTGCTGTAGCCCATGGACTGATGTGCAATCTGTACAATCTTCTCGTGCCAAACTTCTGTCAACTGAAGACTATCTCGGAAACAAAGAGGGAGTAACGTGTGTAGGAGGAGTCGTTACAATTTACAGAGAGGTTGGACAAGATCAGCATGCACAATGTACTCAAAGGTAGAACAACCAAATAAGGAAGAAGGAATTATAAACCAGAGTAACAGGAGAACGCTATTGATCTAAATGGGTGCCCAGCAGTTGATACCAGAGCCATAATATATACAAATGGGGGAGACCTTTTAATCAACAGATATTTTGAATTCTGCTTGTGATATTTGGCATTGAAAGGAGGAAAAATTCACAGATATCCAGTGTGCCACATCATGATCCAGAAAGTTACATTCAAGAGATGTCTTCATTACAAACGAAGCTATTAAAGGTGAGGTCATGATTATTTATCAAATGTAATCAAACTGGGAAAATAGTGCCTCACTCATGAGTTGTAAATTACACATATAAGGCTCCAAGTTATTAATACAGTTCATCATAATCTCTGCTTTTACTTGACTTAATTTATTTTCTGTTTCTCTAAAGTTGACAAAGATATGACTGCATGTGGTTAGAAAAATGAGACTTAGTAAAGCCCTTGAACAACAACTTGGTCCTGAGTCCAAGTCAGCTTGCATTCATAATTTTGTTTTCTAACAGCTTTGCTTATTCCTCAGTAGGTTATTGATTGTAGTATTCTGTCATTTTTATAATAAATGCTATTCTTTCTGTTTTAAAACATATGACTACCAGTTGAGACAGATTCACAGCTTTTCCAGTAATTCTTCCCTCCAAAAATGAAGAGGTAAGAAAGTGGCAAAAGATTTTCTCAGATATTAATAACTGAATTTGCATGCACCTACTCTTAACATCATACCCCCTTCATCAACCTCCTCATTGCATGCTTGTCACTTAACTGATCTGGTCCTTGCAGGTTTGGGATGCCATAACATAAGGATTTGTTGGAGTTAGTTACAGAATCAGCATCATATAGGTAAGTTCTTAAAAATATTAGCTTTAGTAAAGCAAAAAATTACAAAGCTAGTGATAAGACTTCTGCTTCTCTGGGTAAGACATGCAGAATACAAAGGAAGTAGCTGAGACAAGGCATTCACAGCCTGGAGAATGCAGAATACTGAAATCTTGAACACTGACATGGTTTGAGGACATTGGTAGGATAGGGAAAGGAGCAATCAGGGAAGCTGGTGCACCCAGATAATCATTGAAATAGGAACACTTGACAAATGGGATTTTGTGTGGAAAGTGCTATCAATAAATCTGAGAGGAGGCACATGCAATAAAATACTGTTTGTAAGCACAAAGAAAAACGCATTCATCATGAGATAACGTTTAACTGTGTGAGAAACGTGCAAGTGCACAAAGTTCCAAGAAGAATGATTTCACCACACATCCTCAGGCAACATTTTGCAAGTCAATGTTTTTAGCTCTTCATTCTACTATGTCTGTGTATAATCTGGTTCCTTCCCTAATTCAGCAGATTTAAAATATCCTGGGCTGTCACACATTGTTTTCACTGCACTAACTCTTTACACCTGGTAGTGTGCTCACTTACGGAAACACGAGATCACCTTGTTTCCCAGCATTTACTCTTACTGAGCTCTATTTTTGGCTCCAGTGAATAAAAGTACCTCCTGTGGTATGAAAATCATAAAAAGTGTGTACTATATATGTATGTGTGTGTGTGTTTGTGGCATATCCAAACTGCAGGACAAAAAACTTGGCTACATTACTCATCAACAAAATTAGGCTATGATTTGCACATCAAAGTAGTTGTTAATACTGTACAATCTTTTAAAATACTTTATAATAAGCTGTGAGATATGTATTTGTACCTGAAAGGGAAAGAAGAATGAAAGTCATGATGAAAATAACTGAAGAAATATGCATTTTAACACTAACATATGAATTTATACCATTTACAGTAAGCTACCAACTGAAACTAGGGAACATTGAAAGTAGTTTTTGATTAAATATAACAATTGTAAATGTTTTTATTAGATATTTTTTAATTCATTATGATTTTATATTTGCCATTTGTCCTTTACAAATGTGAATCAGCACATAATCTCAATGTGGAAATCAGTTGGTAAATGATGAACAGACGACTATTAAAAAAAAAATCCTTCATAGACACTAGTTGCTGTATGCCCTTAAAAATTAATACAAAAAAAGTAATGATGAGCAATTAACATTGATAAAATGCCCATTTCATTACTGATCTATGAATTATCTGCATTTATAGTAACCTGCTAGAACCAGCAAGCACTGCTAGCTATAACCATTAAAAAGTACTGTAGCAGTATTTTTTTATTGTATTTATAATGAATTTTCTTTAGTTTTGAATATATTGCAATAACCTATTTTTTTAGCAAGTTTTGTTCTGTACTAATAGCTATGCAATTTGCTCACGTTCTTAATAGAAGGTAGGGGAAGAGTAAAGTTAATGAAAGATAAACTGACTGGAAACATAAAAAGAATCTTCTCCAGCTGGTGTTTGCCATTCTCAAGTTAAATAATACCCTGCCTATGAATAGTCTTCAATCGGTCCCTTTCTGTATAACTCAAGTTTGGTAAACTTGCCTAATATACTAAAAGTGGAAATCACGAGATTAACCTTACCATTAACGTAAAAGGGCATATATGTTAGTAATAAAATTAATATTTTTTATGTTTATTGTCCATTACAAGGGCTAATATATCGCATATTACAACAAATCATAGTATTTTATATGTTGAAAGTTTTCATTGATTTTGAGATGTAAACTGTAGGCCAATGTTTTAATACTATTTTTGTTGGTAAATACTGTATTACAATACAGTATACCTATTCCTTCCTTGTTCATTATTTTGGAACTTTTTTCCCTTACTGTTGATTTTTAATTCCATTTGAACATACTGTATTACAAGTAATAGCCTATCAAAGTACTTATTATATTAAAAACTGTTGATAACTGTGATGTGAAGCCAAATGGTCTAATGTAATGTAGCCTTAGTGGGCTACCCCCAAGACTTCATGGTTGGGAACATGAAGTTTTGGGGATAGCCCCTCTAAGGCTTAGCTGCAGTTTCCTTCAAAGACCTTAAAGGAAGACTGCATGGTGGATTAGTGTGTCCCAAGTATCATTCCTCCCCTTTTCCAGCAATGACTTTACTTCACTCTTCAGAAGCCACAAGGAACCTGATGCTAATGTGTTCAGCAATCTGGTGAGAGAGGAAGGTCAAAACTTTTCCTTCAAACACCCAACAATTTTCAATATCTCACTCTGCCATACTCAGAGGACACCCCAGTAAGAGAGGTCTCTCTTCATTGTGAAGCTGCTCCAGAGGAAAGCTGGTCATCAGACCACACAGGTCTACTTGCAGTGGCCAAGGCTTTATGTTGAGTACGATGAAGGCCACCTCTGATGTGCCAAAGGTCGGGGGAGGCAGTTTGATAGAGTGACTGGAGACTAATGACTCTCCAATTCTGATATCAGTGTGTTCACCTCTCTATCACCAATCTAGCAAGCAGTGACCATGGCAATTGGAACAAAGAGCATCGTACAGGGAGTGAACCACAGAACAGACACCAGAGCAACAGGGAGACTGTTCATGATCAAAGGGGCTATGCTTCCTATAGACAGCAAGGGAGCAAACCATCAGAAAGCACAGGTGTGAACTGGGCATGACCCACACCATTGTCTCATTTCTCAGAACCAGCAGGAGTGTTGGAAAAGTCTGAGCTAGTGATAAGTTTAGGAGAGCAGAACCAGGTTTTTCCTAGCTCTGATCTCTTCAGCATAGGTCAGGAACACACGGTCAGCTTTCTTGGTGGAGAGGAAACTGAACGCCAGTCAACCTCCAGCCTCTACTAGTTTGTGTGCCAGGTTTATATAGAATTAAAACTCTAGATTTCATGTTAACCTCCCATCAGAGAGGATGACTAATTCCTTTCTGCAGACCTGGTGGATGCCTATTTCCAGATAACCATCTATCAGAACTACAGGAAGTACCTGTGCTTTGTCTGCATTGGGACTGTCTACATCAAAGTCCTGAGCTTTGGACTGGTGACTTTTCACAGGTGTTTATGCAAGGGTCAGCTTTGGTCCATTCTCTACTGGGACTCCCGTGTCTTATGCTTCTTGCAGGAAATCTTCCAGTGTTAGGCCTAGAACTTAGGTGATTTAGATTTCTTAGTCCCTCTGTGCTGTGGTGACTATAGTGAATATTAAACTCAACGACACTGGTTTAATATACATAAGATTCTTGCTGAATCTTGGTTCCAGTTCATCTAACTCTTGGAAGTTCATATCATGGCATCTTTCCTCTTGAATGTGAAGGTACTAAGGGATAGTAGTCACCGATTTAATAATAAGAGGTGAGCCTCATGGCTATTGAATGTATCATCGGAAAAGCTTGAAGCAAGCAGGCAAGTGTACCTGCCATGCAATCTACCTTCATAGTTTTGCCAGCAGCCTGGTAGTAAATTTGTTGTCCTTTTAATCGTTGCCTCTTATCTTGTTGGCAGCTCATAATATATGTATACTAACATCTGGGGGACTGGAAACCTAAAGGAGTTCTGTTTGTTGATGCCTAAGCAAAGGACTTCCATCTGCAAATAACAATGCTTTCCTTTCCATGTAGCCTTGTGGAGTTATATGGACTAAGACAATAACGAATCCAGTCATGCTCTAATGCCAAAATCCTGACTTGTAGAGTTGTCATTGTACAAAAGAGAATCAGTCTATAATAGGGTAGTAATATGCGAATGGAAAATTAAATAAATTTAATTTGTGGGACTGCAATAAAAGGTTTCCTTTAAGCTAAGAAAGAAAAATAGAAAAAATAATTTACCTAAAAAATTTAATACCAGCAAGAAATGCCTTTAAAAGGAAAGTTTAAGACTAGAACAGATTACCTGTTGTTCAGCATTACATTTGAATAACAGTTACTAAAATAACATAGTATTAACTGAAGTTTGATGAAAATGAGAATGTTTTGGTCAAATCACAAATGCCTGGTACAAAACTGATACACAACTTTTATCCAAGTATCTATATGAATTTTTTTTAAGACCAATAGGTATATTATATTTCATCAGTAATAACAGACATACATTACCTTCAATTCATTCATCCTAGCATATACATACTAAAGGTACACTACAAAAGCAACTAATCCTTTTATTACTGTATATAACAATATATAATACAATAAAATAAATGCATCTGTCTAAAATAAACATGAGTATTTAACGTCAGTAGTCCTTTAAAAGTATACATAATAAATAATTTTATTGCCAAAAATGACAGAATAAAACTTAACCAATATCTGATTATAAACAAAATAAAGTGTTTCATCTGTACACTACAATCTACATTAAAGCTTAACAGTACCAATTAAATTAAAATGTACAGTAAGTCTTCATTAAAATTGAAATTGAATAAAATATTTGGACACCATAATCAACTGACAGCAAATATGATCCCAAAGTGCTGTCAGAAGTTTGACTGACCATACCTATAACCACACAAATATGTATTTAGATTATTTGAAAGCTGGCTGACAATACCATATATATATATATTTTCACTTTGTGATTTTTCTATTTTTATGTTAAATACTGTCTGGACAAGCTTATATTTGATTTGAGGTGATGTCAACAAAATGAACCTACAGTATAGATATATATATATGTATATATATTTAAAGCTTGTTATATCATTATGACTAGAGGAAACCTCTCAATCTCACTCTGTGTGGTAATCGTCATCAGAAAGAACGATACAGTCTCAACTGACTTGATGGATAAACACAAAATAACATACATTGGCCCTATACAGCATAAAAACTATCAGTCTACACCTGTCATATATGCATATACAGTATTTATATACTTTACAATACTTTTTATACCATTACTTTCATGTTGTTACTCTTGAAAACATGCACATGTCTTGATACAAGTCTATCCTGTTGCGCTACTTGACTAAGCTAATCTACCCTAGCCTACAGTACCTATAAAAACCAACCAACCAATTTTAACTTTTTTTTTCAGATCTGTATTCAATATCAAGTTAACCATTAATTTTAATTCATATGTGGCTATATGCTTTCATTACTCCACATTTCATATTACCATGAAAGTTCTCAAGGATGAGATGACCATCCACTGCTGGAAATCTGTGATCCTTCTAGAAGGAATTGCTGTACTCCTGGATCATCAACTGTATGTAGAGGGAATTCTTCCTGCAAAAACATATTTCCTTGCAATTTTAGAAGTAAATGTATATACAATAACCCCTCAGCTTATCACTGCTTTGGGGTCAGGCTTTCTGATAGGCAGAAAAGCTAAAAAGAACCAAAGACCTAATAATATAGCCTATACGTGGACATTCATGATATCCCACAGCTATCCTGTGATTAACACTTCACTGCATTACTTCTAAAGGGATGACTTTGAAGAGCTGCTGCACTGGAAAGTAGGAAAACTATACTTTTAAATGCTACATCACGATTTCACAATATACAAACTTGCTGTACATATATAATTAAAAGCTTATATATCTTTCAGCTGTATGTATGGACTGTGACAGGAACTGGTTGAGCGTTTGTGCATTAAGCCACTATACTTGGCAGGGGAGAAAGGATATTGTAAACCCTAGTACTGTATTCATCTAATCCAAAACAACAAACTATGTCATAGTACCACCTTCAAGAGTCCAATAAGGGGAGACAAGCTAAGAAGAAGAGCAATCTTTGTGAAATGCATTTGGATGGAACAAATCCCCAACCTCCAAAACTGGAATAACTTCTCCATGGAGACCTGGTCATGCCCTGTTGCCAACTGCCATGACTTTGTGGTAGATATGTATAATCCATGAACAGGAAAAGGGCTAACAACTTATGATGCTCTCAACAGGCCATCTTTAATTGGAAGGTTCTCCCCAACCATATGAAGCAAAAGTACTTCCTCAATACCAGATGGGATGTTGTGGAATAAAGTATCTTTGTGGTCCAAGAAACCCAGGAAATCCTACTCGTAGTTGGACCTCCTTACCGATTCAGCAGTTTCCAACCTGCAGGAAGTCAGTTTCAGGAACTTAATTCAGGCTGCTGAGGTTGACCAATCTCATATCTTTAAGAATAACAGAGTCTGATTTTGCCACGGATAAATCGTAAGCCCTAGTCTTCAACTTTTTTCCTCTTGGTACAACTCCGCTAATGAGGTCTCTCCAGAGACTGGGAAAGGCATTGAAGCTTGGACATCTTACATTGGCTTCTTGTCAGTCTTCCATCAGTCCTGAGAGGCATTAATTTTTATCTCCTTGTTCAGTGGCAGAGGTGATTCTGAAGACGCAATGAATCCTTCAATGGGTTGGTTCAAGCATAGGAATGATGGTGGACTGTGCAGCTAAGAGAGATTTTCAATCTATTCTCAATACTAATTACAGAAGAGTTATCCCTTACCCTTCTTAATGATGAAGAGTCCTATCATATCTAGGTGTGTGTCTGCCACAGCATTCCTTGCATTTAATAAGGAAGGTCCCATCCCTTCAAGAGGAATGGGCTAAACCCAAACACTCCTCGAGAATATACAAGAGAATATCCAAGCATGGCTCAGATGAATTGAGCTCACCCTGTCTTAGCTATGAAGAGTTGTAGGTGACCTGGAAGAGAAACTCATGAACAATCTAAGTAGGCTTCCATACATTTCATGTCCATATTAGGCAGCATGTGCTATGGGAGATGGCAACCAAACAAACTGAAATGTCACTGGCATAAGCCTGGCAACCCAGCCAATACATGATCTGAAGACACAAGCTTCCTCACAACCTAATATTAGCAAAAGAGGGCCTGCTTGAAAAATAGACAGAATTTGAAAATGTAGAGACTGACAAAAAGGTAAAGTATACTAAATGACTTACCCAACCAACTACATATATACATTACAACCTTACCAACCAATCAACCATGTCTTTACAACAGCAATTTCATGCTGTCACAGCAAAAGTCAATGTGCACAAATACAAAATATAAATATGGCGCAAAGATTAATAGAAAATCCCTCATCTTAATACAAAAAACACACCTTACAAAAAAAGATACAAAGACATTAAGTGCAAAAGTTAATGTGCAAACTAACAAGCCAGAAGAGTTCTACTGCATGCAAAAAGCATAAGTGTGCATCAGCAAAGAGTAAGAACAGTAAATTACCATATATACTCAGGTATAATGAGGCTTTTGAAGACTAATTTTGAAGCTAATTTTAAGGGGGGGTTGCATCATACACGAGATATAAAATTAGCCTTTGTAATATTCACATACAGTATTAGTATTGTACTATAAAATACAAACATAACAAAAATGCATCTTTTCCCATGGATCTTTTGCAAAGTTATGCTTTACTTCACTGTATCCAATAATATTGTATGTACAGTATTGTCATATTACTACTGTATTATAAAATAAAAACATAGCAATCATATGCCATTTGCATTGTTTAGGTTTTTGTGAACAAGGACACTGATACCATTCTGGAATTCTTGTTTAGGCATCAATTTCCGTTTAAAGATAACTATGGGGGAAAGTTTCGTTCCTTCTGCCATACACATTAAAACAACAGTAAAATTTGTTCTTTCATGCTCAGTTGTTTTGATTAAAATACTTTTCTCTCCAATTTTATTTACGGTAGAGTTTGATGACATATCAAAGTTTAGGGGAGGTTCATCCATGTTGCCAATGCACGATAATTTATAGTCATTAGCAACTTGAACAGTGTTTGTTTTCTCAGCTTCAGCTTAAATTTAGTAATATGTTTCCTTGCTGATCTGTTCTCCAGAGCAAATAAGGGTACAGTATACAGTATAGTACTGTAATGTAAAAATATATCAGTCCTAGTCTACTTAACGTCATTTGTAATATAACTACGGTAGTTATTTACTATCGTACCATGGTTGAAATGCAAGCAAAACAGCTGTTGTTATCCGATTTGGTTGTTCATAGCAAACAGCTGTTTCTCGTTTGATTATTTATAGCTGTACGCGTTTAAGCAACAAGTATAGCATTACTAACAAAACTTTTATAATTCTCTTTTACTTTTTTACCTTATTTAACTAGAGGATGGGATAAAGAGATGGAGGAAAAGAGGTTAATCTATTGTAATTCGGTCTCTCAAAAAAAGGACCTCACATGATACACAAGATACATGATACAATAATTTTTTATGAGTGAAAATTTGGGGGTCGCACGATACGCGAGTTACACAAGTATATACGTACTTAATGATGAGACACAAAAAGCAAGTACAAAAGATGAAACAAAAACAAATTAACAAAACAACAAACAGAACAGATTTGTCTACAACTGTGACAAAGATCAGGAAAATCAATCTTGAAAGTAAGCAGCCATGAAATACAGTGAGGCGTAAGGGGAAGAATAGATGCCTATTTTTTCAAAGAGCATTTCACTAGAATATTCAATACAGGTCTAATATATAAGATTAAAATCCTATAATTAGCAGTAAACTGAACACAGGTTTATTTCTGGGAAAAAAAATGACTAGCCTGTTGTCTGATAAATAGTAAACACTCCATGACACTAAATTAACAAAAAAAAAAAAATGTTTATCGTAAACCTTACACTAGTTGAAGCAAAACAGTGGTTGTCTTCAAAACAAACAAGAAGTCAATCGTTTCAATAGTAATCCTTTGCTCACTAAACATTCACAAAGAGAGGAAAACCCTCTACCTGGCAACATTTCTCTACCAAGCTGAGAAAGTTTCACTAATATGTTATAACACCAAAATGTAAGGGAATGAATATTATGAAGTAATTAATTCAGGCAATCCTTGAAAGATCAATTGGCTAAAAATTCTGAAGATTTCACGTCATGAACTGTCTCACAGGTCACTGCTGAAAACTACGGGATCCAAACACACATACAGGGCTACTAGCTGACAGCCATTTATTTTCTTTGAAACAATCCTGAAGTGTTTGGGATGACTCTGTGACCACAATGTAGGAATTTTGCAGAAGACGAGAGGGGAAGGATGCATGTTTCTCTGGAGGAATACTGCCGTTCGCACGCTGCCTCCAGGGCTCACAACATTAGTGAGATACACAAACATCACAGCACAGGTAAGGGGGTTGTGGTTGCCCACATAGTTCACCAACTACAAACAAATATAGCACATTTAATGACCTTGCACCCAAAAATCTCATGATGCCTATTAATTCTTCTTTCACTAAGCTACTGGAGAGATACAAGTGCAAAAGGCTAACTGTATGCAAGGGAAAACAAGAATATCCCACACATGTGGCATGCACAAAGAGAAATCTTTGCCATGAAAATGGGGGACAGTCAAAGACAACTGGGCACTCTCACAAGTGCGAGAACAGCGGAAGATATGGGCTGCATGAGATCATGACAGGCCATAGGCCTACATGATAGGAATTTAAGTCAAGTCAGCCAAAGTGCATTTGTGAAAGCATAGGTTTGTATTCCAGTCCGAGCAACTTATATTTCAGCATGGCATTTTACTTAAAAGATCAAAACAAAGGTAATGGATCTTCAGTAAAAATTCTGACTGCAATTAAGAAAAATGAACAGGCATTGCAAATGCACATAAACTAGTTTAATTAGGTTAATTTGCAAGAAAAAGGGATGGTTACAACAGGATAAATCTACATGATAAAAGTCCTTTTCTTTAATGAAACAACTTACATACCATAAATGCCAAGGTCATGTGATCCAACAAATATCAAAACCATACTGTACCTGAGAGAAGCTCCTCCATGTTCTAGCAAGAGTTGTGATGAAACACTGTAACTGACCCCCAGACCTGAAGTAAAGAGCCCAATCACCTGAAATCTCCCCGGCTTCACTGCATTCAAACTCCTGCAATAAACATGATCTTGTTAAAACTTTCAGTACCCCTAGCAATCATGAACAGATCAATTTTCTTGGATAGTGACTAACAATTTTTTAATTCGGCTTATGTCCACTTCTACTTTTATGTAATGCACCGTTGATAATGAAATGTCACCAATTAAGAAATAATATGGAACAACAAGACGGACCATGAGCCTTTCCAAACAAATTCATCTCATTTATGTAATAAAAGCTGATGCACTTACCACCAAGCAAGTGCTAGGGCACTCAGCATATACTGAAACTGATGAAATTTGCTCCAAGGCACTAAATGTTAAAACCTTAAGTTCTCCCTTGGGTTTAAAGCCTTCCCCAAGAGGCACTCTGTCACGTTTCCCCAGCCTGGGCTGTTTGTCTTTTTTGATATGTAAAGCACTTTTTTCTTTAATTTCTAATTTTATATCTGGACTTCCTAAATCAGACAGTCTGGAAAGGCTTCCTTTTCTGTTCTGCGAGTTGTTGCCAATTGGAGTGGAAGTCCTTTCTCCTGTGCTAATTCTTCTTGTAGGACTGCATGGTATACTTGATGCACTGTTAACTCGATGAAGGTTCGTTAAAGAAGAACTTAGTGGTTTTCGGTCTCTCAGATTTGATAAAGTTGGATTGAAGGGTTTTTGTAAGTCTTTTTTGTCCCACTGACTATGCAGATTTGAATTTGGGGAAGAGCTTAACACCTGCTGAGATGTCTGTGCAGATGATGAATTCTTTCTGTCTGATTGGACATCCTCCACAATACTGACAGGCACACTAGGTGGAGCACCTAGGATCATATCAGACTGCTGTGCTAAGAGTACTCCTGAATCCAAGAGTACTACACGACAGGAAACTTGACCGCGTTCGCTCACGTCTCTGACCTGCAACGACAGGAACACTGAAGTTAACAAATGACAATGTAAACCATGCAAAATCTTCAATACATTGTTTTTGGCTACTGCTACAACAAAAGTACAAATAACAGATTAACAAAATTTTACTCACTCCACTATTGATGATCGTAAGGAAAGCTTGTAACCATAAAGAGGCTTCATGCTCATCTGATGCAGCTAACATAATTGGAGGTGAATTCTTCCGTAGTAGCTGATAAAAAAAATATCATATACAATTATCTTCAGAGATAAAACTGACTAACCTCTGAAAAGAAACACTTAAAATAAGCAACAGAAGAAATCTGATGTAATTTTGAATGCTCGCTGATACTACCATAATTATCCAAGAATAGTGACACTTGCATTTTTAAAACCTTGCAATAACCTAAATTACTTTACATTGATTACTGATGTTCATGAAATACAAAATATCTAAAATATTCCAAAAATAAAAATAAAAACCCAAAACCATCAGTGTGGTTTCAATTTTCCATAGCAAATTTATACTGCATATTCAATTTCTTCCCTACACTGACATGATTTAACAATCCTCTAAAGTATTACATATATTTTATCGAACCATAGTGCACAATTTATGGTACTCAATAATGTTGTGATTTGTCTAAAAATAAAAAGAGCCTTTAAAATTACATGAAAGCTGTTTAGACAATTTGAGATATATGAAATATGCAAGACTTTAATAAACACTCTGCTGCAATATGTCATTTTTATAATAAAATAAAATTTTACACATACTTACCTGATAGTCATAATAGCTGTCGTCTCTGACGTCTTGGCAGAAATTCAAAATTCGCGGCAGCGTCGATAGTTAGGTCACGTGCCCCCTTCCCTGGCCCCTACAGCGAGTGATGGAATCACTGCAATACAGTCAGATGTTTTGTATGCTGCCCTTGCCCATGATTGGGGAGGAGGGTGAGTTTTGTATGACTATCAGGTAAGTATGTGTAAAATTTTGTTTATTCCTAAAAATGACATTTTACACATATGACACCTGATAGTCATAATAGGCTGATTGGCACATTATAGGCGGTGGGTTCATGGCAGGTAACACACTAAACAATATGTCAAGATTCAAAAGAATCGGTGGTTCACTTACCTTTCTGGAGTAGCTGAAGTCATTGGTACTGCCTTTTTTCATTGCTATCCTCAGTCGCACCGACAAGGTATATAGACCTGATTTGTTGAGTGCATGAGAGCTTACATGTAGTCGAGGCGAACCGTGGACTATCATGCATAATAGATACTAAACGTGCTGCTCTGGCTTTAGCATCATCAGCAACCTTCACCATAAGGGTATCACCACTAAATATATAAACCCAATTCACCTAAATATAACTGTAGGGCACTTCCAGACACACGCATGGTGCCCCAGACTTCCCAAACCAACAAACCCATCTCAAGGCTTAAAATTAATAGGTTTCATTAGAAGAAAGACTTCCTACCTTTCCCAAACCGCGGCCAGTCACCATAAACGGACTAACGTTGACAATTTTCAAAACTGTTTCAATTTCTCTTAAGTAATGCATGGCGAACACTGAGTTACACCTCCAAAAGGTAGCCTGCAAAATATTGGCTAATGACAAATTTTCGGTATGCTAAAGACGTAACACCGCTCTAACCTCATGGGCTCTCACTTTAAGCACTTTACAAACGATGGGATCCAATTCAGAGTGTGAGTCCATAATAATTCTGAGAAAGAAAGCTAATGCATTTCTAGACATACGCCGGATCCTTTACCAACACCACAAATTTTGCGTTGGACCTCTAATGTCTTTAGTCCTCTCCGAGATAAAACTTTAAAGCCCTCACTGGACATAAAGTTCTTTCTAATTCTTCAGAACCGAGTAACTCTGATAGGAATTTTTTTAATTCGAAAGAACGCGCCCGCAGTCTTGGCAGGGAGCTCATTCTTAGCCAAACCAACCATAGAGGAGCAACCGCTTCCGCACGGAAGAAGCCTTGAGCTCTTTTATCCAGAGCATGAATCTCACTAATCCTTTTACGTGAATCACGAGTGCCACTAAAAAATTGTCTCATTGTTAAATCTCTTAATGAAATATCTTTCATAGGTTCGAATCTACTTGATATAAGCCAATGAAGAACTACGTCGAGATTCCAGGGAAACTAAACACTGACATTTTGTAGTAGTATCAAACGACTTAATTAAATCTGTTAAGTCCTTATTGGAAGAAATGCCTACACCCTATGTCTAAAGACAGAAGATAACATGGCTCTGTAGCCTTTTAATGGTCGAAAATTAGAACTTTCTAATCTATTCAGGAATAACAAAATTTTGCTATTCCAAAACAGAGGTTTGTAGAAGAGGATTCATTCTGCTTGCACCAATCTCTAAAAATAGACCACTAATGGACTGATACAATTTTTCTGAAGAGACTCTCCTTGGTCTTGCAATTGCCTCAGCAACCTTTGAAAATCCTTTCTGTCTAAGGATTAGGCCGACAGTCTGAATCCCACAGATGTAGAACGGACAGATTCTTGTGGATCACCTTTCGAATTTGGCTGTTTGGTAGATCTATCCTCTGGCATATTCTTCCGAAAATCCACTGTAGATCTAAAAAGGTCCAAAACCAATCCCTCACCGGCCAGAAGGGTGCTATTAGTGTCATTCTGCAATTTACTTGTTCCCTGAATTTGCCAACACTTGCCCTAAAATCTTGAATGGGGAAATCGTAAACTTCAGATGAGACCAGCTCATTAACACTGCGTCTATTCCCCAGGTACTTTCGTCCCGGCACTGGAGAGCAGAATACGGGAAGACGGTGATTTTCGCCACGTCGAAACAGATCCTCCATGGTTCTCCCCTAAATCGTCCAAAGCCTCTGACAAATTTGGCGTTCAGCGCCCATCTGTGAGGGAAGTACTTGGTTCCTCCCTGCCCAATCCATCCGCCTCTGACATTCAGCTTCCTTGGAATGAAGCGGCCAATATGTCACCTTCCTTTCTTCCGTCCATAACCACAGATCCAGCACAACTTTCTCGTAAAGGGAAAGAATCTGCGTTCCTCCTTGCTTTCTTATATAAGACAATTGCAGTCGTATTGTCCAATGAACAATCACTGTCTTGTCCTTACTATTGACTAACGGCAACAAAGCCCTGAAAATATTGCTTCCAATTCTTCCTGATTTATATGCCAACTCTTCTGAATGCTTGTCCACTGACCTGAAGCCTTTTTCTGTCCCAATGTTGATCCCCAACCTAGGTCTGAAGCGTCGGAGAACAACATCAGGACTGGGCTCTTCTTGTGTAGGAGATGACCTTTCTTCAGTCTCTCTACTGAATTTCACCAACTCAGATCCTCCTTGATCTTTTTGAAATTGGAAATACAAACGAGTCTGGGAAGAGTTCCACATCCCAACTTCCTTTTAGGTAAAACTGAAGAGGCTTCATGTGAAGCCTTCCCAATCTCTCACAAACTTCTCCAACGAAGCCAACGTTCGAGGAGCTCATCCACTCGTTTGCCGAACATTTCTCTTTCAACTGGCTCCTGAATTCTCATCAATGCCGTCTCTATTCTCTTCTCTGACGGAGAAGCCCTAAAAGTCACGAAGTTCATTGTTACTCCCAAATAAGTAATGGATCTGCGATGGTGTTAGAAGCGACTTCTGAAAGTTTACAATAATCCCAGCTCTTTCAGCAGAGACAGAGTTCTCTCTAAATCCTCCACACTTCTCTCGTCTCTGCTTTTAACAGCCAGTCGTCCAGATAAAAACTATCCTATCTCCTTGCTCTCTCAAATCTTTACAAAACTGTGGAGCCTCTCTCCCACATGTGTGTGGGAGGTTGAAAACCTCATTTCTTGTCAGTCTCAGACTTCTTGATTGCTTTTCGAACAAAACGTGACTCTCCCTCTTTGCCTGGGATGCGGTCTGGTAGCCGCTCTGCCCGAAAGGACCGATCTTTAAATGAAGCACGAAGACACTTGTTGTCTAGGAGTAACAGACCCCGCTTTGTCTAGGCCTCCTGGTCGACTGAGCTAGAAGATCCTCACGTAGTCTTCTGTTGAAGGGAAGCCGCCACTGAAATTAAATTCTGGGAATAGAAAACTTTTCAGAGCGCAAATAACAATGCATCTCTGTGCCTTGGACACTCCTTTAGCCAAAAAAGAGTAACACAACTCCACTCTTTTTAACAATATAAACAGAAGGGAAGTGGAGAGTTCTGCTGCCCCATCCCTTACAGCTTTGTCAATACATGACATTACTCCAGAAAGGTCTTCAAATTGGCCTTGATCTAACCAGTTCATTCAGTTTTCTACCCAACGCAGAATGCAAAAGCCCAATCCAGGAAAAACTAATAACCTCAAAGCTCTTGATACACCATTAAAGAGCCTGTCCAGTTCGAAGAGGCGAAAAATACCTTGGCAGCATTAAGAGCAGACCTCTCGCCCAGTCAACAATGCCAGAAAAATCTCCTGTGAGGAAGCTTGACACTCCCAAGGAAAAACCTCCTGTTAACACCAGTTCCTCCTTCCTGAAAGAAGCTTAGAAGGAGGGATACAAAACTGCATCTTTCCGTTGCCTCTTCCTCCAACCACTCTTCAACTTTCAAAGTCTTTCTGAGGAGATTGATGTTAACTGGTTATTAGAGACGACGATTACCGTGGTCCTTAGTATACTGGGATTCGCGAAACTGGCATTGTTGAGTAGAAGAAATTCGCAAAATTCTGCAATAAAAATCTCAAAAGTTGCTTATAAGCAGAAGAAGGACTTCCTTTCCTACTGCCGCCTCCTCCCTTCTTCCTTATTGGCAAATCTTCTTAGAAGAAACTGGAGAAACCGCCACAGACCTCACTGTAGTGTTCAACTTCAAAACTTCCACTTGATCCTGATTTCTCCCTACATTATCTCTCTGAATGATTAAAAATATTTACATCACTCTCCATCTTCTTTCTAAAGAAGATAACACTCTGTTGTCTCTCAACTTTCCTCAGTTAACAAGTCCCTGATTCGAGGAAGACTCTGAGGTGGCTGCAAGGCATGAACATGTACAGCAGCCGCAATACCGTTTAAGATCCCCGCCGAGTGCGCGACCCGGGCTGGCGCCAGGCAGGAGTGCAGACGGCTCCATTGAACGCGGCTCATGGCGGTCTGGCGCCACTGGCGCGCCGATGCGGGCGCGATGGGCGATCGCCTCGATGCGGCGCATGGCGTCTGGCGCCATTTGAAGAGGCGCCTGGCGTGTTTGTTGCTCCAGAAAGCAGCGCAAAGAAACGCTTGTCAGGCGAAGAAAACAGCTCCTGGCGGTCTGGAGCCACAGAAAAACGATGCCTGGATGTCAGGAGCCACTGGATGCGGCGTATGGCGGTCTAGGCGCCATCGAAAAAGACGAACTGATCACGGAACCCCCGCCCGACGGTCTTGAATCATTACGACGGTCTGGATCTAAAGAAACTAGTCATTTGAAAACTAGAAACCTGTTTCTCCTCCGCTTAGAAAGTTTCTTTCCAATCTTTCTACCTTTTTCCACTGATCTTTTTCACTTTACTTTATAAACTGGGGAAGAGAAACTCTCCGGAGAGTCCCAATAACTACACCGGGCTCTGGATCGCACCTCTTGCAACACCCTCTTCTTGGAACCTCCCTCCTCACAC
Source organism: Macrobrachium rosenbergii (assembly GCF_040412425.1). Lineage (NCBI taxonomy): Eukaryota > Metazoa > Arthropoda > Malacostraca > Decapoda > Palaemonidae > Macrobrachium > Macrobrachium rosenbergii. The sequence continues at coordinate 77,404,715 of NC_089796.1, forward strand.
CTCTAGACCTTTTCAGTGGGTCTACTTGATCTTTTAAGGCGCCAATCTCTTCGCAGCTCTCTCTTAGCTAGACTCACTCAAAGAGAACACTTCCTCTGGAACACCTTTCAATGGCATTCCATGACATCCTGGGAGGCGTTCTACAGGACTGTCTGAGGGGCGAGCTGCTCAGGAGCAAGACCCCCTGCGCCTCCCTTTGGACTTCGGCTGTCTCTCCCAGATACAGGGGAGTATGACAGAGGTCGGCTAGGAGAGCGACGGGGCCTAACAGCCACCTCCTCCACTGCACAAACACTTTTCACTTTATCACTGGCAATTACTTCCACAGCAGCACCCAACTTCAATTGCCGACATCACAGTAGAGAAACGATTCTCAAACTCTACCTTAAGACTGGCAACAGTTTCGGGTTCTACCAGGATAATAGGGGTCTGGGTTAGGAACGGTTCATTAGTCGGACATATGTTAGAAAAACAGACAAAGATAATTCTGCATTACTACTTCTAGAAATGACAGACCAGAAAGCCCCTAATAAGCGGCTTTGGCGCTCTTATCCTTTACACTTCTGAGATAGCTAGCTAAATCCTTCCACTGCTTCTCAGTCATACTATTACATTCTACACATGTTAGTGATGAAGTACAGACTTGCCCTCTACAATTAACACATACAGAATGTGCAGGTCCATCTAGCTGTTACTAGTCTAGTTTACAGCCTTTGCTGCAATACCTAGCCTGACCAACCTGTCCGACATCCTAGACTGAATATCCAAAAAGCTAAAATTATCAAAAACTATTTATAATTAACTATCAAAAACAACTGCTCAACTGAGTTATCACCAAGATTTCCAAAGCAAACCGATGATTTTCAGAAAATGAATTCCTACTGGACCAAAATTCAACCCAGTTCGTTAAATCGGGCAGAAAACATCTGACTGTATTGGTGGGTAGTTCCACTCACTCCTGTGAGGGAGCCCGGGGAAGGGTATCAATGTGACCTAACTTCTCACGCTGCCGCACTTTTGAATTTCCTGCCGAAAACGTCAGAGACGACAGCTATTATGACTATCAGGTAAGTCATATGTAAAAATCATGATTACATCACCTTTTATATTTCTGTATCCTGACCCAACAGATTATTGCATAAAAGAAACATATGATACACAAGTTGGCACTCAAAAGATATTACTCTACCTGGAAGGCATGAGGTCGTTGGCTCGTGGCTATGCGTACACAACCAATGCATTGCACAACTTCTATTATCATATGAGGTAACCTTTCTAGGGCGTCGTGAAACTGGTATAATACACCGGCCCTGTAAAACGAACAAAACTTTAATGACATTTTCTATGACTTTCAGATAGTGCATAAAAATTATACACTGAAAATGACAGTACTAAAAAAACCCATTTTTATTTTTTGAAGTGAAACTGATAAACAGGAAGCAAAAATTATGCAAAACAGGTAACATTAGCATTTAATCGTGGTACATTTAATCATGGTACTCATTCTTAGTGCATAAAATGGACCTGTGCGCTGAGAAGTGCAGACTCTACAAACCTCTATGTATAAGAGAATTTAATGACGTAAGTAACATGTAAATGGTTTATTAAAAAAAAAAAAAAATTAAAAAGGAAAAAAATACAGCTACTCATGTACTCTGAAAAGTGCATTCCAGGAATTAAAAATCCAACTTACTTTAAGATGAAATAAGCAGGCTTCCAAGATGACAATAATCCAGGAGGCTTGAACATCAAAGGTCCTTCATTTGCTGGGCCTAAAGGTCCAGATGCTTCACCACCTCCTAAGCTGCTACCATCTTCCCAATCAGCCAGCCAACAACCAACTACTTCAGGATCCTCCTGGTATAATAGATGAGTGAAATATAGTAAAATGTAGCAGAGCTAATTTAATATGCATATACTGTACCTGCAATGTTCTCAAGGTGCCTAACTATACGAATTTATCATTCGACAAATATTTTGTAAAACAGCTGTACAAACCACTGTTTCACATACTTCACATAATGTTTTCCTCAACACCTGCTTGCAAGTTCAACATATGTTAAAAAATTTTAATTGTTCATACATGTGTAACTGCTAAAACTCAAGTGGTGGTTAACCTTCATCAGGCTTCTTTTAACTCTTATGCAGGATGAGAAATGATATTCAATGTAAAAAGTAATGGTTTTATGTCTATGACTATTACTTTAGGGGGATGGAAACTGATCCAATACTGATTCTCGCTGCTTGAAAAAATCTAATGAACAGCGCACGAATTCAACAAAAATCTGACAATTTGGATGTTAAACATAACACTGCAATACCACAGTTACTTTCATGCAATTTTCAAGGTTGGACCCTCTAAAACTACTATGAGTTTTACTCTGCTTAACCAGAGAGTGTATGCAAACAGTCCTCACCAAAACAATTGACTATACACCTTACAGATTTATTCTTCAAGAAAAGAATTTATTATTGTTTTAAAGGCATCAATACCCAATAACCATCTAATCCTGAAACTTTCAGGCATGCCATGCAACAGTAGGTTGATCTTGAGAAACTGATGATGGAAAACCTCCTCTAGCTAAAGCTAAAAAACCACTGAAAAGATGCCTTTCCATTTATAGGTTGCATAAGAGAAGGAAGAACAGAGGACAAGTAAACAGATAAAATATGCAACTGCCTAAATTACCCTAAGTAAAACTTTCATGTGTAAAACATAAGAAGCTACATGCTTGTACCCACACATCTAGACCAGAAAGAATTACTCAAATGATGGCAAGCTCCCGCAGCTACAAGAAATAGGCTGACAAACACCTCCAGTTAAAACAAAGAAGCTTTTAACACCTAAGTCTGTAAGAAAGTTAGTTAAGGGAACAAAAGAACTGTGTTCTTGTAAAACTCACCTACAACAGTAAACCAAATCCAGAATAACAAAGGATGGAGTAACCTGTTTGTATAACAAAAGAACTCAAACAAAGACATAATCAGAGGCAAAAACAATTTCCATGACCTGATCATCTCTTACTTAGCTGAATCCCTAGTTGGGATCGCTGTTTGGAATGAGCCTTTTCCAGTTTTTTCTACCAAAGAATGGCTCATTTCATAACTGGTTTTAACATATGTTTTAGGTACAAATACCCTTCCTGACCACAGCCCTCCCTATACAGTATATCTTGGTTTGGTACCAGTACTAAGTTGGGCTGTCTTAACCCTGAGTGGCTAAGTTGTCCAGAACATCATACTTCAGCATTTCAAATACATACACAAATATGAAAGCATATTCAGTAATAAAGTCTCGGGCAACATTATATAAAATATTAGTACTCATAAACGAACACAATACAAATATCAAAAATCAATCCACCTAAAATATAAAATAAAATTAATGAAGAACATTCACAGGGGAAATTCAACCAACACAAAGCACCCAGGGTTAGAGAAGCAGAAACTTCTAGCACCTGAAAGCATCAAGAGCTCACTTACTGTCTTGTGTCAAATGATCACTTTTTATATATATGGTACGTGTTTATATTTAGATAAGAAACTTCAGTTCCTAAGTGCCCAGTTCTTTCAAAAGTCAAAATTTTTAATTTCACAAACCATAAGTTTGAATAATGTACAAATACTGATGCAAAGGCAAATTGTAAAATTATATAAACAAAAGATGAGAAGAAAAAGAAGAGAATGAATGATTAAGTAAGCAAAAACTAGTTAATATAAATGTACGGTCACAAGCGAAGGAGTAAAATGAATAAAAGCGATAATTTTCCAAAGCATACCAAGGGCAAAACAAGAAGTAAAGATTAAAGCACACAAAGCTATAAAAAACACGCAAAACTGGACTTAGGACCAAGTTGATGCATTTACTGTATACAGCACATAGAAAAAATAAGCTTTTATGCCCATATTTTTAAAATTTTACAACTTTGCTTGACCCAATTTATTGTACAAATGTACGAATTAGGCAGCCTAATACTTACAGTATATTCATAACATCACACTAAATTGCATGGCAAAGATTCAACTCGGCACTGGACTAATGCAGTTAACATGACTCTTGCACACTCAAAACAATATCTAAGGCTGACTAGAAAAAAACTATTTTCATATTTCCCCATCTGAGACAACACTCAAAGCTTAACATAAGTAGCAGCAGAGTTGAAAATAAGACATTTTAGTGGAAAGAGTAACTGCAGGCAAACCTGGAAGCAATGACTACACCAAGATACATACTGTAAAGATACTATACTCTACCATACTATGAGCCACCTTATTCATATTTCTGATTCAGTGGTGAGACTAGAATTACTCAGTATCACAAGGTTATCTATTCTGATGGAATAAAGCCATAATTAGAGTCCTTTTCCCTTCAACTAAATGCAGTGCATTACTAACAACATTTAAATACTGTATCATCTATGACTAAAATCTACTTTTCTAACAAAATATGTACAATATTTCTCCAAATTAACTACAAAGGAAAACTTGCAAAACAAAACTAAAGAAAAATCAGATCTTTATTTATGTATCTAAATGACATTACAAAAATATGAGCATACTTTGTAGAATACTAACAAAACTACCTTGATTATTTTATATCTAAGCAAAACAGGAGAAAAATAAAATCAAAATAAAAAAGTCAAATAAAATTACATTTTAGTGAAATATACCCTCTAAAAATTTAGACATAAAATGTAGAACTACTGTATGAATGTCTTGAAGAAGCGAACAACAGATATTAAACTTCTTTAAAATTACTACATAAAAAGTCTATCAATAAACTAAAATACAATCTAGCTGAGAAGAGCTAAAGATGTTGGCTGCAACCATCTAAATGATAACTAGAACCAGTATTAAATATAAAGTGCTCTGTAATTTCACAGCTGCTTCATACCAAAATTTTGGTACAGATAAAGTTTTGGCAGCAACACTAAAAAAGTTCTAAAATCAACCAAGCAACATATTTCTTACAAAACTGCTATTCATTCTAAAATAAAAAATACTGTAACCAAAGCTTCAAACAAAAGGGTAGCTTTGTCATGAATAAGAGATCTAGCAATACTGAACAGTAAAATCCAACTGTCACCAGCTGTTCACCTCCAATACTCAAAAGGGCCTGGATAATTTCCCTTCCTCTCAAGCTAAATGGACAAGCCCTTAAGTTCACACAGACAAGCCAACAGTGCCATCCATGCACATACTGTACCCTAGTGTTCTCTTTTACTAACCTTTGACAGCATATTATTGTTATTATTAACTAATGTGTTATCATTATTATTCCCCATACAAGAATGCTTCTTACAGTTTGTCTTGTGTGGCACAATCAATACTGTAGTGTCCTTTTGCCCCCATCTGCATTGCTTGCCAACTTTTACTTGTCATCCATTCCCTTTAGGGGTCTCCTATACACACTTTCTCTTTCTCTACACTCAAGCAACACTGAATAAAAATCCTTTTATTTCATTCTTATCAAAATGACCAACCTGTGGGATATAAAGCTCAAATTCATTCAGTAACCAATCAACACAAGGACCCAAGCCCAAAGACAATTGAAAAGGTTAAAAGCACCAGGTATCAAAAATTAATTTTTGAAATATTTCACAAACAACTGGATGTAATGTATCTAAAATATCATATAAAAAATCAGGCATTTTCCTCATTGAGTATTTACTGCTTGATGCTCATAAAAAGTTTCCTCCAAAATACTCTTTGCTAAAATCCATTTTATAAACATCAAATAAGGTAAAATGTGTATTATTACATAAGATATACTGGCGAGGAGAAGTAATTTACATTTAGAATTTTTATAAAATTTTTAGAGTAAGTTAAAACATGCATTTTTGTATCTAGAATTTAACTGCATCAGGCACAGTTTCAATGCAAAACAAGGGGAAATGTATTGTGATGGAAACTTGGCTGTCCTTTTTTTGTATTTATATAATATTAAAAAAGCAGACTACAAATGCACTGGGGATAACAATGCTCAATAACAACCTCACATAAGAACTTGTACGTCCAACATTGTTTTAAATTAATTCATATTTCTTTTCATTCCAGATCCGCGAAAGGGCTGTCACAGATATTCTGTCTCTGCAACTGTTTAATCTTCTATGAACCTCATACACTGAAAATTACTTCCTTGTAGTTGGTAATGCAACCTACAGCCAAATACCTGATAAGAAATATTGAGACTCACACAACCAACATTTACTTATGACCGTGAATTTTGCAGCCATGCAAAGTACTATGCAGAATACCAGGAAAGAAGTCCTACCTGAAGACGCAGCTGTGCCCTTAACCATTTGCGTAAGCCAGACAATTCCCATGCTGGATGGACTATGACTGCTGGCAAACTCCTGTCAAGTACAGTCCCATTCCAGCGAGAATATCCACCAGCATATCTCTGCATTCCATACTGTTTTTCTAGGTGAAGTTTCACTGGGCATACATCCTCTGACTCTTGAACTGGAACTGTCTCGCTGCCATCCTGATTCAAGTCAGGAGAAGGATTCCCATTCACTTCCACAGGTGAGGACAGTGTGCCAGAGGATGCGGTTTCATCAGAAATGTGACTGACTGATGATGCCTGGCTAGCTTCACTCAAGTCCTGACTGACGTCAGTTGAAGCCTGGCTGTGATCCGTGTCTACTTGGCTAATATCACTAGATTTCTGACTAGAATCTGTTGATGTCTCACTCATCTCATTGGATGTTTCACTTGCAAGGGACACTTCACTAACATCAGGAGAATCCTGACTTAAATTCAACGACCCAGGAGTTAAAGCAGGAGAGTCTTGCTGGCTAATGTCAGATGATGCCATGCTTACATCAAATGAATCTTTCTTTGCTGCCCAGAGATTAACCTGTGATTTTTCCAGGAGGCTGTTTGAGAAATTATCAGCACATTCTTTTTGATGCTGGAAAGAATTTCCCTTCTAAGGTTTGTGGCAAGTTTGAAGCTCTAGGAGAGAGACTGTTTCATGGGCTTCTCATCCCTGCTCAGTTTTAGTGCTGAAAAATGTCTTCTAATAGCAACCTCCAGGCAGCTGATAAGAGAATGAGTGATATCTGGGTCACCAATTTCAAGCTGAACACCACTGTTTGCACCAGTAGTTGCTAAATCATCTAGCAAAGCCTTTTTATTGAGTATGCAAACCCACTGGTCATTTGAACCAACCTGAAATATTGCAAAATATCTTAATATAGATGCACAACTTGCTGTCTCCAATTAAATAAAAGTCAAACTAGACTTGTGTAGTTCATCTTATATCAAATTGAATGAATATATAGATAAGTATTATAGACAAGATTGCATTCCAATCAGAACCTTTCCAAGTTTCTTATACCTCTCATAATTTAGCTTGGCACTGACAGAATTTTGCTATCTGATAAACAAAAAATTAACTTTAAATGGGAAACAAGAAAAATAAGGTAAGGCTCAGCACAATCTGAAAATCTTAAACTTAATCCGCAAAAGGCATCTGTTAATGTACTGAACTTATATCCTATAGAGGCAAATTCATAAGATTATTTCAGAAGTTATATATATAGTCTACAAAAACTGATCACCATCTGGGAATATATAATATATACGTTACCACAGTAATTATAACTTTTAACTTAATCAACAATCACTGTGTCTATAAAAACCTTAGCTTACAAAATTATCACTGGAAAGAGATACTCACTATAATAGTATGAATATCATGGTAGGGAACAATATGTCGTGGTTTTGTCCACTTTGGCATTGGAGTTACAACATATAGTGCTTGAGAAGACAAAACAACTTGCACCCCAACACTGCTACCACTACTATGACCTTCTCGCACGCTGAACAGCTGTGGATGGCATATTTTGTCACTATATATACTAAAATATACATCACTGTCTCTCATGGCTTTATAGATAAAGTACTTGCAGCAAATTTCATGACAATGCATTAAAATGTTATAATTAATCATTAAGAGTTAACTTACTTGAGCTGCAGTATCGAATCATTCAAATTTTTGCTTTAACTGTTTATTTCAATGAAATAATATGTCTCTTTGCAAAATTATTCAAATTTACATTGAAAACTTATTCCCCTTTTAAAGGCAAACACTTAGTCTGGAAAACTATGAAAACTATCACATGCTGTGAAACATAAATACAAATATGTACTAAAGTGCACACACATACACACCATCAAACTAGAAAAGCAATCAGGAATTACATGTCTCTGCCAAATTACTCAAATACTAAATGTCAAATAAATGGTCTTTCACTAGCTTTGATTATCTTTAAATATATATCAGTAACAATGAAATTAAAACAAAATTCTGGTCCTACATCTCGACTGACACCAAAATCAAATAAAATGTTCTCTGGAACAGTCGATCTTCAAACAATATTGCAAAGAGCCATTCATTGGTATTCATGTATTCCTATTATCAAGCCAACCTCCCTTGTAGAAATAATCAAACAACTAAACTTACCCTATAAAACTTTTCATCATCTTTAGAAAACAACTGATTTTTTATAACCTCCTGAGTTGAAAAATCTACATTCTGACCGGACATCACTATGTTACTTTGACCTTGTACGATTTCCAGATTTAGTCTGTCTTCCTGCAAAAGAACAAAATATAAAATAAAAACCAGACAACAAACAGAAATGCCAAACAATTTCTTAATTTGTGAATATGGAAAAGGTGAGGATTTTCTTATTTTACATTTGCAGAACTTTAACATTTTACTGATGCATTTTTGCTTGTCTAATAGGAAAGATTGAGTTCAGAATTTTTAGATGGGATCAGCAAAGTAAGAACTCTTCTAGGAAGAGGAACTCTCCGTCTTACCTGCCTAATACTCCTAATCCTTTCCCTGACAGGATGGATTGGGAAGAGGGCACTATTCAAGTTTTTAAAAGGTTCATATCTATTAAAATGTGAAATTTATACTAAATATTACTTATAAACGATAACCATCTTAAGTTTTTATAAATATTTTTAAATAGAGATTAGTTGTAAGTTGGGACAGCAATTATCTATAGTTAGATTCAATTGTCACTTTGGAACTATGATTTAAAGCAGTAAAAATGGTGGGATGAGAATCTCCTAGAATATGTTTGCTTTACACCGCACAGAGAAAAGTTCAGTCCTTTTGCTGGTAAAACAGGAGTTCCCCATAACAATGGAGGTCTTAAAAGCCTCCCTACTCCCAATCTGCCATTCTTAACTTATACCTCTTCATTCTCCTCTTTTACTCCAACAAAAAGCCATCAATAAAGAGTCTGGTAATAGACATGCAATTAGTATGGATATCTCATGTTTACAAAACTGTGAAAACCAAGTAATCTAATAAGCTAAACATCACATAGCTCACTTTTTAACTGAATTCTATGAACTGCGTACCACGTATAAACCAAGAATAAGTATTTTTTCAAAGACTTCAACACAAAATGGTTAACATGAATTTAAAATGTAATGAAAATGGCAAAACAAGCACCTCTTTTTTATGAAATAATCATAAAACATTTGGCTGCAAGTCCTCTCTAATAAATCAAATACTAGTGTATTGCATTTTACCTATACTAAGTCAGAATATGAAGAGTAGAAATAAAACTATTATTATATTTAAAATTGCAATATATGTACAAGAATCCAAAAAAACAGTGGAAAAACAGCAAAAATCACCACCACTTATATCAGATTCATATGTACACTATACCTAATTTTCTTTTCAAAGATCCTTTCAGAATCATCAGACTTTTTATAACTGCTTTTGTACTACAGATTTGATAGTTGAATTTCTACCCAAATTTACTGTATTATGAACCCACAGTATAAATTGTACACTAGTAGTTTCAATTTAATCACCAGTTAAATATAATGTATTCATTCTTTTTGGCTTTGAAGAGCTCTGCTGACTGCTCCGATTCCAAAAACTGTTTTCACCAAACTTAACGATTCCAAAATTTGTTTTCACCAAACTTAACGATTCCAAAAATTGTTTTCACCAAACTTAATGATTCCAAAAATTTTTTTACCAAACTTAACGATTCCAAAAATTGTTTTCACCAAACTTAACAATTCCAAAAATTCTTTTTACCAAACTTAACGATTCCAAAAATTCTTTTCACCAAACTTAACGATTCCAAAGATTCTTTTCACCAAACTTAACGATTCTAAAAATTCTTTTTCACAAACTTAACAATTCCAAAGATTCTTTTCACCAAACTTAACGATTCCAAAGATTCTTTTCACCAAACTTAACAATTCCAAAGATTCTTTTCACCAAACTTAACGATTCCAAAAATTCTTTTCACCAAACTTAACAAGTTATATAAGAAAAAATCAACAAGAAATAAAATAAACTCACCAGGCAGAAATCGTCTACTTTTAAAACTTGACACAACCACACGACAAATTTCTAAATTTCTCTTCATTTTTTTTTTAATACAGATACCTCAAATACATACCCAAAGACTGCTATGAACTACCATATCTGAATATTTTAAATACTAAAAGCTCTAAAACACTAGACACCCATAATTAAGACAATTTTCCTGAACAAGAAGATTTTTAAAATCAACAAAGGCAAAATTTGATAGTGCATTTTACGTGACCTCCTCCCAAGAAACATTAGAAGCAACTTACCTCTTCTTTATACTTGGAAACATCGACTTCAACTGGTATGTAAAGACTTGGCAATTTTCTCTCTTCCCTAAAACTCTCATTGTACAACCGTCTTCGCTCGGCATTGCTTATAGTCTTTTTCTTTTGTAGCCTTTCTCTAAATCTACTTGTAGCAGCAATATGATTATTTACAACTCTATGAAGTACAGGTTCGGATTTAGTAAATTCACAGCCCAGCCTCTGCTTTGGCCTTGCCCCAGTCGTCGACACCTCACGCTGAAGCTCTTCCTCATCAATGCCACCATCTCCTATCATTTCACAGCCAATCTTTGTTAATTCTTCCCATCTCACTCCCCCGATAATATCAAGTCTTCGCTTATCATCAATGTCATGTGTGGCATTTGATGTGTCACTCACTAACGTAGTACTACCACTGTCACTGTCATTGTTGTTTTTGTTGTCATCGTTCACATCATTATTATTGTTAGGAGTTAAACTGATAATGGATTGATGAAGAGGGGGATCTTCTTGGCCTTCTGGTGGTGCTCTTTCACTCAGTGCTGGACTTGCCTAAAATCACAGAAATACCATTATCCATTACTGTACATGGTATATAATCAGAAAATTTTCATAATTAGACAGCAAATCAAAATTAAAATCTGAAATTCATCTATTCCTCCAAGTTCTGACTAAAATTTTTTATGCAACTGTACCTGGTTGAAAAGAGTAATTTGACAAGACTGCACAGACAATCCTTCAAACATTTTAGTTAATGAGACGAGGAACTGTACACAACTCCAACTTACTGAATATGAAAATGATAAATTCCCAAACAATTCAATGTTGCATACGTTGGGCACAAGCAAAATTCAACTCACCTGGTCAAGGCTGGTGAAAAGTTCTTCTAAAGCAAGAGTAGAAGGTAGCAGTCCCTGACTCTTTAGGTTCGATAAAAGGTCTCTTAAATCACCCAAATCTCGGATTTCTGCTCCTTGTCTCAGATCCCCACAGAGACTTAAACGACTGTCCATGGAGAAAAAAATGTTCTAATTTTAGAAAATCTTCAAATTACTTCCATAAACAATGAAAGCATTCCAAGCCACTTACATGAAAAAGATAAAAAATCTTTTTTTGCTACACATACACTACTCTTCCTGACTTTGTTCCTTAAATAAAAGCAGTAGCCACAAATATGATCATAACATAATTAGTATTTTTCATAGATAAGCAAATCCAGAGTCTTCTATATAGGAGTTCTACTGGTGCTGTATCACTTGATGAAAATTGTTAACAAGGGAGTAAACTGCAGAAGGTACATGAGAGATAACGGGTATGAACCACTCGGTACAAATCACATTTACCTTTTGCACCAGGGACAAATCAGGGCTGGTTTTATGATATAAGACTTCTGGTTTGTACAAGCTAGAAAAATTAAAATTATATAATTCATTCGTTTCCATAAATACAAAAATTTTTATTTTATATAGGATACTTATTCCTTAAGTGGGAGGTTCTATTGTGGAAAGCAACTGACACTGTTCGTTACCACTTGCAAATGTTTTACCAGTCAAGAAAAAATAAACTACTGAACAACATATGCAATTCTGCATAAGACGCCAAGGATGATAGGGTCCTGTGTCAGTGTAAAAATTCTAAATATGAACTTTGACTGCATGGAAAAATAAATTAGGGGCACACTGTCTCTTCCTAAGTGAAATGGAGAGACAGGAAAGTAGGCAGCTATTATTATCCGAATCGGCTACTACTTCTAAGCTTAATCCATAGTCAGGGTTGTTATTTTTAATATGCCTCCTCTGGCTGTTTCTATCTTGAATGGCTCATTTCACATTTGGTTTTGGAAACTCTTTATGGACAGATGCCCTTCCTGACTCCAGCCCTCCCTATCTGTCCAGGCTTGGGACTAGTGCTATTCAGACCTTATGTTGCGTAACTTCAGAAATCAGACAAGAAACAGTGTAAACAACATGGTATGGACATTGGCATTACAGTATCCTAACTGACCCAAATCATGCAACTTTTCAAGAGGCCTTCCAGTTGCTGCACAATATGTTGAGAAGCCACCACAGATAATAAAGAAGTGTCCGAGGACCCATATACGTCATCTTTGAGATGGAAAAAAGTAACGGCAGTCAGACAGTTCCATAAGCTTATGGAAAAATATATATTAACATATACTGTATAGAAGCATTCAAATTTTGATAAACTAACAATATGTCAGTTTTTAAAGTCATATCCAGTATCTTGCTTATATGTTCAAGTCTGGAAAATCAGTTCTTTAGTTGTTATTCCAATATATTCCATTCAGATTTTATAGGATAACATACTGATCTTTGAATGGCAACCTGGAATCTACTAATGGCTAACATTATTATATTACGTTTACATTTATACTAGGCAGAAATAATGTAGAAATACAGTGCATTAGAAATCAAGATTTCTACTCATTCAAATTAAATTATACCTCTTCATATGCACTCTCTCAATGCAATATAGATCAAATGTTTGGATAACAATCAATTAAAGCACAAAAATAAAGTCATCAATATAGTACTCACTTGTGCATAGACTTCTGTGGAGGACCAGTTTCTGTAGTTTCAGTAAATGAAACTCTCTTGTCAATATTCTTGGCACTTGGTAAATTAGTACGTCTGACAACACCATCAGTTTCTTTGTGAATGTTGCCTTCGTTGGTCTTCTCTACCAAATTACTTTTATTCAGATTGGAGGAGCTTCCTGTCTTACCCTTGAGGTTTCCATATTTTTCCGTTTCTTTATGAACCTCTTTCAAAAGTTTTTCCTTAAATTTAAGATTTTCCTCTATAGTCTTTTGGGATTTATTCACATTTTTATCAAAATTATCACAGCCTGACTTGGAAACTTCCCCATTCTGGGTCACATCTGTTCTGCAGTCTAAAGGAATGTTTTCCAAAGTTTCACTCACTGTTCTTTGGCTTTGCTGGTTATCTTTGGACACTTGAAATGAATTTGTCTTGGCATTTGGTCCATGTTCTGTTGGTGTGGTTCCTCCTGAAGACACTCTTGATGAACTCTGAGATGAGGATCTACTCTGTCTCTTTCTTCTAGAACTCTTTAGGGAGAAAAAAAAATTGATTTTACTAGGCATCTTCACAGAGGGACAACAAACTGCAGACTGATAAAAGTGTCTCTTACTACCATTATCTGACCATGAATCACTTCTCACACAGCATGTCTGATAACATCAGATAAGAATCAAAATAACCTGTTTAAAGTTACATAACCTTATAATATTGCTGTACAGTATAAATATTTACTTATGAAAATGGCCTACATAATATGCAAACAAGCTAATGCAATGTCTTTCAAACATTAAGTACAAACTTCCTTTGTTGATTTTTCATACATGCTAAATGCCCTAAAATATCCAAAACATGGAATTTCTTAAAGAACTTCCCAGGGCCCACTCAAAATAATATTACCACACATGGATTTTAAAGATAATTTACTACACTAGGTTACTGTATTTATTTTATGCACTACTTCATCAAACTTATGGTAAAAGCATTCTGCTCCACCTAAGGATTAATACGATGTTAGAACTATGTCCTTTTGGTGTATGCAACATGGATTTCACATCATATCTAAAATCATCCCGAAAGTCATTCTGGGAATTGATTTTAGGTCCAAATAACGAAAGTAAAACATTGCTACTTTCATATAAAATGCAAATAACATCCCTGATAAGAATGCCTTCCTTACGCACAAAAATAATCACTTCTGCTCATTCCAAAGCCAAAATAATCTAAAGGAAACACTACAGTTAACCACATTAATTCACCCTTTTATGGGCTTCATTCTTCTCCTGTCCCCACCCCCATCTGGTGTAGTATTTTCAACACTGACTCAATGTTACTCTAATGTCAAATACATGAAGTGGGTGTTCTACACCTGGGTAATTTTAAGAAATCACTTTCAAAACTGTCTTTTCTTCACTCCTCTGCTTTAATAATAAATGACATTTTCGTTTTGTGGCATTTATTATTGTAACTTCATAAGTGTGTTTTACTACACCATTCTTCATATGATTCTTATTCTCTGTGTTTTGACCTTGAATAAGTTGGACAGTTCAAAAGATAAAGGATTAAGAAATAAAAAATTGATAATGTCATTAAGGAAGTAATTACAAGCATCTCTAAGAATTCGTCATGGTCTGAAAAACCAATAATCCAAGCAACCAGTGTGTACCACATCAGCCATCAACTATCAAAAAAGTGTCAAAATAGTGACTATCCATATGAAAACACTGGAATTTTTTTACACCATAAAGGATACAAACTATCTTCTTCATCTACAACTGTAGGTCATGATAGTTAAGTCCCTCTGTTCAATTATTCTAACTACAGAAACTGTTAATATTATGGAGAGATCATATGATAATACTGTAATAGCAAATAGGGAGATGTAAAAAAAGAACCTATTTAAATAAACTGATAATTTTTCTTTGAAATTAAACTAAGAAACTTGGACCAGCAATGGGCAATCCCAATGGACAAGAACAAACTACTTATCTGATGTCAAATCAATAAACAGAAGGTATGTGAACAACATTTTGATAATCTTTTCATTTTTTAAGTAAGAGCAAGTACAGATATTTTTTATTAAACTCCACTACTCAAATTTAAATTTTACATCAGAAAAAGAAGGAAATATTAAACTCCTTTTAGTCTGGCCGTAGCTGTAGCTTTGGCTGCTTTATCGGCATCCAGCTTTGGCTGCTTTATCAGCATCCAGCTTTGGCTGCTTTATCGGCATCCAGCTTTGGCTGCTTTATCGGCATCCAGCTTTGGCTGCTTTATCGGCATCCAGCTTTGGCTGCTTTATCGGCATCCAGCTTTGGCTGCTTTATCGGCATCCAGCTTTGGCTGCTTTATCAGCATCCAGCTTTGGCTGCTTTATCGGTATCCAGCTTTGGCTGCTTTACCTGCATCCAGCTTTGACTGCTTTAACGGCATCCAGCTTTGGCTGCTTTATCGGCATCCAGCTTTGGCTGCTTTACCTGCATCCAGCTTTGACTGCTTTAACGGCATCCAGCTTTGGCTGCTTTATCGGCATCCAGCTTTGGCTGCTTTATCACCATCCAGCTTTGGCTGCTTTATCGGCATCCAGCCTTGGCTGCTTTATCAGCATCCTTATCTCCCTTGATGCTCATTAGGGTAGGGACCCAGCAAACTTCATCATTCATGGCAGTTTCATGCAATTTCTGTGATATAATTTTGTAGTGGCATATCTTTTATAATCTTCAATGCTGAGTTTTTTTCACCAAGTTCCACTATGAAAACAGAACCATTCATTATGCAAGAAAACATTATCAATTATGAGCAGTCTCCTCTTGACCTGACCACGCATCAATAATTGTTGCCAAATTCATGTCCTTAAGTTGCACTTAAGGTGCAGTCATGTTGCTGGGAGGTCTTCACTCTAGATCCTGTAATGATACAGGACCATCATTTCCTCAATGATACTTTTTGGTTACCTCCACCTTCATAATTCCCTTCTAACTACTTGTTACGGTAGAGTACTCTGTTAAAAGTCTTCCCTTTTTGCATGGCACTTCTATAGGTGCCTCATTTTACAAATGCTGATTTTGATTTTGTTACTATCATTCCATTTTTTTTATTCTTTTTAAATTTATTTAATTTATCATTATGTTTCATACACTTTGGCTCTTTATATCACTTCTAACTTTCCTCATCCACTCTGTTAACACACATAAACCAGCAAAATGAGGCTTTATTAAACAACAGTTTGTATCTAAGACTAATATTGTCTTTAAACCTTTAAGCCTGTTGTAAAATTGACTACAATTCTATCAGCATCGCTGCAAATGACTTAGGCTAAAGAAATAATGCATTGATAAAAATAGCAAAGCAAAAGCTATCAATATAAGCATCACGTAGAAACATTTATAGAAAGCATCACTGAATAACTATTCCATCAAAACTGTTACAAAAATGTAAGTCCTTTCATTGATGAAAACAAAAAATATTGTACTTGTTTTCCCAGCGTTTCCCAGATTTTAAATGAACATATAACAAATGCAAAGCACTAATCTACTATAGATTTTCCAACTAGTCTGCCAAAACAGAATTCTCCTCTACACAGTAGTTTGCTGTAATGTTATCATAGCCAATCTATTGTATAATATGACATTATCAAAACGACAAGGTATGCAGGAAACATTTTCTCAAAAATTAGCATGCATAAACTTCCAAAGCAAGCAAAGAATTGAATGAAATACACTGGTCTTCAACAGTTATTCAACAGACGTAGTAGCACTGTGCGTGGCCCACAAAAATCTGTACCACGATTCACTACAATGCTTGATACTGTAATTGTATAAAACTTCCAATTGAAACTACAACAAATACAATGCACATCCCCTTGTACAACACAATTTCATCTACCTTGCAAACTCACAGCATGCATGAAAGTCTTTCCCAGCACTTAATAAAAAATAAAAAATAAAAGGGAAATGATGATGTCAATCTGAGCCATTTTTCATCCCATTCCTATGCAACTGCTAAGAACGTCATTGTATTATGCAAACAATTCAAGAGTCTCGCTTATTTAAGAGGTGGTTTGCCAATAATAAGTTAACAATGAGTTATCGAGACTTCCTTCCTTATTAGCTTTGTCATACATGAAATTTAAACTAACATGTGGAATCTTTAATAAAAATTATAATCTTTCATTACTATTCCTTATTTACATATCTGCCTCTACTTCAATTCATCAGTGACTGCATTCATTAAACTGTGTTAGCTAGTATTTTGTTGTAATTTTCAATATCCTGAACCTACAGGTAAATTGAAAACATTTTCCTTCAATAATGCTCCGAAAGTATTTTTCATCCAAAACAATCACAGCTCATACATATTCAGGACAGTCAAAATTATGCTAATCAGGGTTGCTATCTAAATTTGAAACTTCTTCCTCACCTACCATCATGACATCATCATGCTGTTAACATACAAAATAAATGTCCTATTTTCAACATATAAGTAACCTATTTCTTCACATACAGGGCAAGTGAAGGAGTGTAGTTTTACTGTATCAAGAACTCTGGAAATACAGCTATAAACCTCTGCAAAGTGTTGCATATACAGTATAGAGGTATAACAGAGTATCTGTGATCACTGACAAATATAAAAAAAAACAACCAATGGCTATAAATTGAAAACTACAAAACATGGAAAAATGTGCTAAAGTGTGAGGAAAATGGTTAGATCAGCAAAAAGCAAAATGGAAACATTACAGACTGGTGGAAACTACATACTGTACTGTACTGGACTAAGCTTAAGCCTAAACTACCTTTGAGATGTGTTCTATTTCTATCAGCGTGTCTATGTCTTCACACTTGGAGTGTGAGACTGGTAGTTCTCCTTCAATGGAATGCTGAAAAAGAGATTATTTGCTGGGGTTATCCTATTGAATTATCTAGATTATATTCAAAAGAACAGGGAAATTACTTTAGACAACGTCCATGCCAGACAGGTTGTCAAACCTAGCATTAAGGAGAGAGAGGTACTGTAAAGAGATAAAGAAAAAAGTGACAAAATTAGCATCACGTTCTTTAGATTCATGATGTATGAATGAAGCATCTAAAATTCAAAGACATCAACTGAGCTACTCCACTTCAAAACTCAAGCCACTGAGCATACTGAACACATTTAGTAATGTCCTTCTTACCCAGCTTTCTTCAAGAGCCTCGGAGCAAGAAAGATCGACGTCGAAAGGCTCATGCTGAGAGGGAGAAGGGAGAGAGGAATCCATGCTTGTCATGGAGACATTCATCGAGTTCATGCTGGTGCTGGACGAGCTACCGAAACTTCCTCCTGACTGAATCCAACCTGGGATGTCCTGCTCATGTAACAAGAGAGAAACAACTAGTTAACGGAAATGCTTAGTTTCCATTCAGCGGAAACCATGTGGTATAAAATGTTTCTTTAATGACACCTAACACTATTATTCACTTTCTTACAGCAGCACTAAAATTGTTTTACGTTCTTTTAACAACTACCAAAAGAAAAACCTTCACTACAGCTATATATTATGTAATTATCTTTACATACGATTAGCATGAAAAACCTTTCATTAATTCTACACAATGGTTAGATACATAGGAAATATACTTCCAATGACACATACTGTACAATATACTTCAAAAATAAAGCATGAAGAGATAATCATGAAACAGATACAGATCACCGTCATAGTTTTCCAAAAAATATTTATCCACCATTCTACAGCAAATAAATTAATAAGCACGAACATACATGACTTCAGTATGGAACTGGATTAGAAAAGGCAAATAAAAATAACTGAATATTTGTTTTTTAATCAATTTCTATTGAATCTTATACAAATCTCTTCGTTGTTAGTGCCAAGAGTCCAGAATATAAACAAAACTGTATTCTCATCTTACCCAAAAATCAGTCCACTTACGAAATCTACTCACCATAGGAATTGCCATTTTCAAGTGCTCCAAGCCAGCCACTAACATGAGAAGGATATGCGTTCGGTGAGGGTCTCGCAAGAGGGCATGCGGGCCATAGTACGTGTCTAGCAGCCCTTTGTGACTCGTGAGGGCATGAAGGTAGCCCTCCAACTGGCCTTCACTTAAACATAAACACAGCCACGAACGCCCTGTTACGACAGATGGCCAAAAAACATTTCAGGATATTGAATGATGTATGATAAAATTGTGATTTTACCACCTTTCATTCAGTCCATAATTACTGATATGAACTATAATTTTTTGTACTCCGTACCTGCCAAGCAATATGACAATAATAATGAAATAAAATGGAATCACTTGGTTAGGCTACCTCGAAAGACCACTATTGCATTACCCTTAAATTTTCCATAACTGAATGAACAATCGGTTATTGCAAACTGGCATTGCACTAATTATTCTCAACATCAGATTTTTTCCTTATACATTACTATGACTTAGGGATGCTGAACTGTAAATGGTCTGTTCCATAAACTGCATTTCACCAAAAATGTAATGTGGGAATATTATCAGTTAATAAATTCTGAAACATCATGGTGTCAATGTCATAGACAAGAAAATAGCTCATAAGATGAACAAGAAACTACACAAATACAAGAACTACATTGCAGGGAAATGTGAAGGTTATATTACTAGCATCGTCTATGTATTAATGTAAAATATTGGGTCTTCGATTTTACTTTTCCACCTTTGTCACATCAGATCACAGAGCCAATGGTCAGCATTACCTTATTTTAAAAATATAATAGATTTAAAATTGGCTGGGGATATTCAGTCAAAAGATAATAGAAATTTACAGCTGGCTAAGGATATTAACTTGAAAACTAATCCTGTAGCATTTAAATTATGTAACGCTGCATTCCTTACGAAAAACTGCAGTAGCAGCAAAGTATTAAAATATCTTCATACAGATCATCAGAGCCAAACAAGAAGTAATCTGTTCAGTACCTTTGGCTATGGGTTTTGTTGCATATGGGAGGTTGTTGAGCATAGACAGCGATGGCTTGTCAAGAAGGGAGGACACTGCTGCCCAGTAACCTCTGTTAAGGGAGTGCAGCCCATGCAGAAGGGCGGCATCGAGGCTCAACACTAGCCATCTTCCTGTGCAGGCCCGGACACACCCAACTCCACACCATTCTATCTGTGCCTGAGGAAGAAAAGGCAGTATGAAAAAAAGCCACAGCTCTGAAATAAATTTTAAAAAGCACTTACAAAAATGTATTGCATCTTAAAACTATTGTTAAGGGCCTGTAAATAATATAAGGCAAATGATACAGTTTAATATTGCATTTTGCACACAATACCTTTATCACTGAAAAACATGCCCGTTACCAAGCACTACAAAAGTCTGATGTCAAATGAAGTCTGATAACTTCTCGAAGACTGTATAATTTTACACTGCGATTCTTAAATCACAAAAAAATAACAAAAGAGACAATAATTACACTGCAGGTTGACTCAAAATAACAACTACCGAGCAGTTAACAAAAAAAAAGTAAAGCCCTCAATGAATTGATATGATGCAAAAAAAAAAAAAAAAAAAAATAGGTCATTAATCTGGATCCATCTCGAAATTTATTTGTCTCCCTTGGCCCACACTCCACCACATTTCATAAATTTGAGAAAATTTACTGAAAAAATAGAAACAAGGAAGAATGTACAATCTATGGGCAAAACCCTGGACAAAAGTCATAGCCCATAGGAGCAGTCAGGACCTAAAAGAAACCTGTCTGGTGGAAATCTCGGCTGCAGATGATTATACAAACACTGCTAAGATTAGAAGCTTCATATTGCCTAATGTCCTGGGAGACAGTATATTGAAGAAGAAGCTAAGATTTTTGAAAGATCAAGAAACCAAGACTCTTCAATGTTTTGTTTCATACTATTGGCAAGTAACTGTCATGGGACAAATTTTGTAATTTTATTTAATACACAAGAATATCAATGGTGCTTGTGGAATATGAAGTGCAAACTACATTAATGTTTAGTTCACCGAATTACAAAACTATAGACATATAAGATACACGTCTAAACAAATGGAAATTGCAAATATTTTAAACGAAAAGAATAGAATAGAGCAAAAGAGAAAAGGGAATCAGAAGAATCCTAAAGTTTGACGTCAGAGGGAAATAAAACTGACTATAAATATTATATACAAAAATCCCAGTAACTGCTTATGCTGTATAAGACATTAGATACTTAATAGTATACCAATGCACACAACCTTGCAACCTTACACAACTAATTTCACATGGAAAAGATTTTATTTTTTATCTAATCAGTAAAAGTAAAAAAAAAATGTTCTTACATTGTATTAAGAACTTATAGCTGATACACACTATGATTTTTCCATTCGTGGAGAGAAGTCACAAAAGTTTGTAACTATAAACAAGACAAACAAATAATCCTCCACACATAAACACACTACGAATCTACAAGATCCTTCACATTTTACGAGCAATTTTCCACCGTCGCAGATGTATATTTACACACATGAATATGTAACACAGGCCAGGTGTCGGGGCCTCTTCTTGCAAAAATTTAAAGGACATTTAAGTTAAGGACGCCACATCCACGCTACCCACGGTACCGTTCGCAGCGCTCGACTATACAGATGTCTCACACGCAGGAGGAGGAAGCTGGGATAGGGGCCACCTAATTGGTACAATTACATAATTAGCATCGGTGGGAAGGGGAGGGTGTAAGGATGGAAAGGGCACCGCAGGAAAGGGGGAAGGGGTGACTGGGAGGACGATGGAAGTGGATACGACAGAACGAAAGGGCACGGCATGGCTTTAGGCTCAGTGTCATGTTGTTCTAAGCAGATGCTGCGCTAAGGATGATATAATGCAAGGAGACACTCTCTCTCTCTCTCTCTCTCTCTCTCTCTCTCTCTCTCTCTCTCTCTCTCTCTCCAACAAGACAAGGACTGAGTCATAAGCCAAACCCACTCACTACAAGTCTTGGCAAAAAAACAAATAAAAAATCAGTAAATGAATCAAATAACGCCGATCGGAAAAAAAACATCATTCTCTATAACATCCAGGCAATACAAATTGTGGCAATCATTGCATAATCCAAACAATATTGAAGCTCCGTTGGATACTCGTACGCTAAATTGAAAATTCGAACCTCTATCAACACTATGAAAACGAACGTAAAGCATTTAACCTAGCGTTAATACACCAATTTCAATGCAAGCGTTTATTTAAAAGTATCTATTATTGTCAAACCAACCAAATTCGGTTAGGTTTATTTCCAGGTGGGAGAGAAATAATGTCAAGTAAAAGTGAGCGTGGCCTTGTCTGTCTGTCAGAAGTAAAACGGGAAGCCCTTATATCCTGAATCCACATCCGCATCCATCTCAAATCCTCACCAATTTATTATTTTTATCCGATCCAATTACAAACTTCCACCGAGTGTATCCAAAAATTCCGAGTTATGGACAGAAATGGGGGAACACAACACCCAACTCCGAACGCCTAATTCAACAGTGAAAACATCCAAAGGAGACGATTCTGACAAGTGCCAAATGGAGTTGAAAGCTAGTGCTTAAACAAAATTATGGTGCTCCATTTACATAGAAGCTTAGGCGTACGGAAATTTAACCATGCTGGTAATAACATTCTACATATTCAATAAGTATTATACCACACATTCTCTTTTAGGAACGTCAGTCTATTTGCTCTCCACATGCTCTTCATATGGCTCTGAAAGAGCATGTTTTTACTAAAGAAAAATCCTCTATGAGGCGTAACGTGATCAGCAGTGTAAAGGAGCATCAATCTGCGTCAATCAACTTCTGTTTAAAAGACAACTGCACTGTTCAGAAACGCCCACGCGGTCCTATTAAGTCTTTCAGTTTCTTTTCTCAGTTCTGAATAAGCTGGGCTTGAAACTTTTCTATCAGTAGTCTGCAGTATTCTTAACTAGATAAACATTTAACGAAGGCCCCATAAAAAATCTGCACGGGACAGAGAAATCATCAGGAAACACCAGCACCAGAGTAGTACATAACCATCACACTTCGTTCGCGGCTGCCCTATCAAAACACGCAGTTGAATCTATAGTCTCAGCGAATACAATTCAGCTAATCAACAGCCCTCCGAGATACCTTGTTGACAAGGCAAACAAACAAAGAAGGAATGGGAGAATAAAATACACAACATCCACCCAACTTCATCAATTGAGGTAACGAGGAACGCAGCTACCTGCTGTAGACTTCTGCTTGTATCGAAGACGCCACGAAAGTTATCGATTGGGTGACGTAAGTTATTAACTTGCTGCGGGGCATTAAATATACAAGAGAAAAGGGCGGGAAGATAAACGCAGTACTGATAACAGCGCTAATTGAGAAAGGGAATTATTATTATTATTATTATTATTATTATTATTATTATTATTAAAATCTAAAACTGGGTTTGTATGCTTTCTTCTAGAGGATAAATCGTGGCAACTTCTTAAGGCCAATAACTTTATACAGACTCATGAACTTCTCATACCGTGTCTAACATAATACTGCATTTGAATTCCTGATATTTCAAAATGGCTGTTATTCTCCTGTGGTCAGAAAATGAAAATTATCTACACCTAATTTCGGAATTATTTTGCGAGACAACTGGAACATTCTCTGCCACAGACAATCAGCCAGGTTCAAATTATTATTATTATTATTATTATTATTATTATTATTGCATCTTCCATAGATAACGATCCCCAAGGGTTTACGGAGGTCGTTATCTAGGACTAATATTTCTTGGGGGTCATTATCTTTATGATATTGACAGTCTTTTGTTTATGCTTTTACGGTCATCCCCAACGGGCTAGTATTACACATGGTACTACACGCGCCGCAAAGGTGGATACATACCGAGTTATTATTATTATTATTATTGAAAACTCACGAATGACTGCCTCCACACTGCTCTGGATAGTAAGCACACCAAAGGAAGGCGAAACGGCACCAAACATCAAAACGATAAATAACTTTGGCAACCTACACTGAGCGCTCTAATGTGCTCAGGACATGCATAGCGTAGGGGCATATCAGGTCAACCTACTTCCTGAATCCTTTGACATGTCTCCTTTCCAGATAGTATTCACCTCGAGCACTGACTAGATTATATCATGCGCGTACTTTTCACATAATCTATATTATGTAGATCTGCGGATCTTTATATATATACAGTATATATTTATATATATATATATATATATATATATATATATATATATATATATATATACAGTATATATATATATATATATATATGTATATGTATACATACAGTATATATAAACATATCCAAAAACAAACACGCAAAGAAAGACTAGAACAAACGAATGGTTACGTATATTGATCCCGGAATTCTAGAGCATGACAATAAAACATTTTAAGACAACCGCCTGCTGTCAAATAAAAAAAAAAATCACTCAAGAAAAATGATAAAGCATAACAGCATTGGAAGAAGAAAAAAATTCAGCAAGATTATACGTCTAGGAGGTCGTTGAATACTATATTAAACACAGTCGTTTAAGTTCCAACCAAATATTCCTATGGATTAATAGGCCATGAAACATTACGTATGGAGGGCGCTACATTGAAATGCGCAGCTGCTACCTTCTCTCCCTGCATGAACCAATCCCTTTGCAAGCCTCTCTCTCTCTCTCTCTCTCTCTCTCTCTCTCTCTCTCTCTCTCTCTCTCTCTCTCTCTCTCTCAACTCCGTATGGCCGGTTAATACCCAGCAATCATGAACGTGTAGCATGAACGAGCACCGCAGCTTCGGCAAAGTATTGATCTTGCCTAAAACCGGAGCCCCCAACAATTTTAAAGAATAATCTTCCCTCGCCTTTATTTATATTTTTCTTCAATAACGGTCCTTAACCTCGTAACGCAATTACAGGGGACGGCCTTGCGGAGGAAGCCTTACGAATTCACGAGATGAATCGACAGCCTACTCCGTTAGTAAATGTGCCACGCTGTAGAACTTCTCCAAAGTTCCAGAGTTCCTTTATTCCTCCTCACACCGTTGGACTGTGGAACAGTCTCCCTGTTGAGGATGGCGTGCAATTGGAACTTCTTCTAAAGTTCAAGCGAAGATGCAATGCATTGCTACCCCAATACTGTTCTCTTTGCACTTTAATACATTCTTACGACGCTAAGACAAGCTGACAGATGATTTTTCCGACAAAGAATAACATATAATAAGACTATCGAGAGAAAATTGGTGGGTCGTTTTCCGTTTGGAGATAAAGCAACAAATTTTTAAATCGCTCTTCTCCGACAAAAAATAAATTAATGAACAAAGACTAAATTGTTTTTCTTCAACCGACGCCAAAAACAGGAGCTCCGTTTGACGCTTTGCAGAACAAGGGTAACAAAGGTTAGTGTTTCTGACAAAATCTCACAAAATAAGAGCAAGACCTCATTCATTCGTCACAATGCTTTGGAAAAAAAGGGAAAAAGTATGCTAACCACTGCTAACCATCTGCTACTGAGTTGTGAGCGGAGCAGAGGCGGCCCCAAAAAATCAAATAAAAGGAATGAACGCCAATAGAATATGCATGAAGCAGAGGCTCATATCAACGGCCATTTACTATATGACGTCAGCAGGTTGTTGAGGAGACGAAGGAGCTCGTATTCGATTCACTTCTGCTTCTGCTTATTCTCCTCCGCTCTCTCTCTCTCTCTCTCTCTCTCTCTCTCTGACGAAGGAAATTACGAAAGGAGATATCGATTATTATGAATATAAATAAGTTCCTCTCTCTCTCTCTCTCTCTCTCTCTCTCTCTCTCTCTCTCTCTCTCTCTGACAAAGGAAATTACGAAAGAGTTATCGATTATTGTGAATATAAATAAGTTCATCTCTCTCTCTCTCTCTCTCTCTCTCTCTCTCTCTCTCTCTCTCTCTCTCTCTCTCTCTCTCTCCCCGCTGTCAATAAGGAGAATCACCACAAACATGTTGTAAAAAAAAATTAGATTTTAATTAAACCAAACACGTGGAGGAAAGGGATGGAAAGGAGAGAAATGGGAGAAGGATGAGAAGAAGAAGAAGAAGAAGAAGAGAGAAAGGAAGGAACGGAAGGGAATCCCGAGGAGGAGGAGGAGGAGGAGGAGTTGAAAGGAAGATGGAAAGGAGGAGAAAGGAGAAAAAGATGAAAAATTAGATTAAATAATAATAATAATAACAATAATAATAATAATAATAATAATAATAATAATAATAATAATATCAAAGATTGAATAATATTAAGATTAAACAAATAATAATAATAATAATAATAATAATAATAATAATAATAATAATGCGTAAGTATAAAAGTATACAGTTTAATAATAAAAACGTATAAGTAAAAAATAAATTTGTATACGCTTGTGTGTATATATACTGTATATATATATACATACACGCTAGGCTTTATCTCGGGAAACCGGCTGAAGAGGAGTCCTTTAATGTAGGAATCTTGCTCTCAGTTACTGCCGGCGCCTTTGCCTTCGTCAGGAGAGTCCTTATCATGGAAGGGGAGTTCACCGCTTGCGTCATCTCCAGCTCTTGGTCATCGTGCTAAATTTCTGCTTCAAGTATATTTTTCTGGGATTTATTTTTTTTTTTAATCTCGGCCATTTCACGACTTAATGAGAGGAGGGGGAGTGGAAATTATATATATATATATATATATATATATATATATATATATATATATATATATATATATATATATATATATATATATATATATATATATATATATATATATATATATATATATATATATATATATATAATTTGAGGACATGCATAAACAAACCAATTAATGTCCTAAATCAAAACACGCTGGCTCTCTGGACAGAGCTCTAACGTCACTAGACGCGCGTGCTTGCGCGCGGGCTGCGCCAAGTAGGCTATGAAGCCAGCATGTCTAAAGAAGGGAAAGGATTTAACATAACATCTACCCTTCCTGAATCTGATACACGGATCTCTCTCTCTCTCTCAAACACGGATCTGAGAGCAATGATACAAATCTCTCTCTCTCTCTCTCTCTCTCTCTCTCTCTCTCTCTCTCTCTCTCCCTCTCTGATATGCGGATCTAAGAGCAGTGATACAAATTTCTCCCCCCCCTCTCTCTCTCTCTCTCTCTCTCTCTCTCTCTCTCTCTCTCCCTGAAACCTTTGGGCACCCTATAAGAATCATTGGCTACAGCGAGTTACATGATCTTAAATCATATACCTGTAACCTGAGGCGAGCTTGCAGTATTCATTGCAGTGATGTGAAACTGAAACCTAGCTTTATTTTCTGTCAGTCCAGTTGGTGGCAGTTTCCAATCAACCGGGTCCCCTCCCGTTCTCGTCTTGATATGCAAAAGCAAATGTGATCTCTGCTGTGGAACTTATAAGGATTGAACTTCTAAACGTGTGCTGGGACACGTTTAGTCTACAAGGTGGCGATGCATGGCCCGCTGGTCTTGAATGAAGAGTTCGGCGGCCCCATTCAGTGCTTTTTATAGCTTTTCGCTTTGTTCACATAATATCCGTGTCCCCGGTATAAACGTTGAAATGATACTTACGGTCTTGTAGACATAAGCAAAGAGATATGAGGATGTATTAAAGCAAACAACGTTTGATTACTAATATCAAATTCAAGAGATTATTTTGGTAAACTTTCAACAAGCAATTACCTTTGCAGTGGGATGCAATCCTTCAATTTTCGTGTGAAAATATGTCTGCATAAATCTAAGTACCTCTGATTTCAGGTTTCGATATTCCTTTTGTCAAATCATGAACTCATTTTGCGTTTCGTTCCCACCTCTGGACATGAAATCTAGACCTCAGCTAATCGCCACTGCTTGTTTGTTCGTCCCCAAGTCGTCTCGAAGAGTTGAAAAAGAATCTCAAAGAATCTTTTAAGTTTGTGGAGTGTGGTCTAAGGATTAGGAAAGATGTGCAGTTTCGCTACGTAACCCTCTTCATTTATTTATTTATTTATTTTTTTTTTTTGCGTTGGAGATATATGGGATATCCCCGCACATTCCAGTGTTGCTCTTTTAATGAAACAATTGGTATTCAACCCGGTATGTACCCACCTTTGCGGCGCGTTTAGTACGAGCCCCTTGGGGATGACCTTAAAACACATAAACAAAAGACTGTAAATATTATAAAGACGAAAAATACCGCCTTTTGTTTGTCTTTTTTATATATTTACAGTCTTTTGTTTTTTTTGTTTTTTTTACGACCATCCCCAAGGGGCTTGTACTACCGGAACAATGTCCTGTCCAAAAAAGTATCAGATCACACGTGGAACAATGCCCATTGACTTAATTACTTTAATGTACGTCAAGATGGCCACAGCAAAGAAATGAAGAGCTAAGTGTCACCAGGCTGCACGTCAGGATCACCTGTTTTCCCAAGGTGGAATTCTAAAGCTTCGTCACGTGGGCTGTATCATGTTACAGACAGCCGCCCACGCCCACGCTTCTGTAGTTATTTCATATTTCACAGTAGAAAACGAACATTCAGAGTAATTGAGAATATTACCGTGCACTACGTTCAATTCGTTAAAATGACCCAGACTCTCAAAGGGATATTTAAATACGCATCGTCTATACAAAGTGCAAGTCTTATACATTAAAATAATAGCTATCACACATTCTCGTTATTGAAAATATGTAAAGATTCATAAGTAAGCTTCCATAACATACAATTTAGTATACAACATCCACAAGCATAAACCGTGAAAGCAGACCTCGAGGAAATGAAGATGGAACGCAAGCAACATGCAAGCGTTAAAAAAGAAACCCAGGCATATGAATTACCAATCACTTTTCAAACCGGCTTAAGTTGTCATTGTGCGGAGGTCGCCATCAGCCAAGGGAACACAATGTCTCCACTCAACTCAGATTGCAAGGAAAATGACCACGAATAAATGGAAATAAATAGTAACAGAATAAGGATGAAAAGGAGTAAAAATAGAAACATTAGTATTAAAGAATAAAAGACAGGAATGGGAATCAAAAGGGAAGCATGAGAAAGAAACACAGAATCAAAAAGGCGAGAATGAAAGAGGTTTTCAAGGTAAAACAAGTTCACGTGGAATGGGAAACTTACTTGCCCCAGACCCGATGGGTACGATAAATTTGCCTCTTGGAATCGACGTTCCCTGATTGATTGACTGATATGATAACAGAATCTGCCGTTACAACTTCAAATACCGGTACACCATCTTTAATAGATTTTATATTTCGGGTGAGATGGAATAATCTTGATAAAATTTCCTTTCAACAGATTAATTTTACCAAACAGTGTTAGAAAAAAAAAAAAAAAAAAAAATATATATATATATATATATATATATATATATATATATATATATATATATATATATATATATATATATATATGCTAGAGCTCTGACTGAATAATCTTGACAAAATTTCCTTTCAACCAATTACTTTTTACCAACAGTTAGAAAAAAATAATATATATATATATATATATATATATATATATATATATATATATATATATATATATATATGCATGCTAGAGCTCTGACTGAAGAGTAGGCAAAGTAACAGAAGAACTGCATTCACTGTCTTTACTATAAATATGTTGTTCGTTTGTGCTGACTCTCGAGGGTGGGTGGACGGGGACGGGGGAGGTGCTACACAGAATTCCAAAGTTCGAAACTGTCAAAGTTATTCAAGATCAACGACCGGCAACGAATTTACAAATAAATGAGCAATAACAAAATAATTCTACACAATAGTAATTCACTGTACTGTAATTATCATAATCAAACCACCACTACCTTCAACGCGAGGTAACAAGATTCATAACAGAATGCATCCAATCGGAATGTGCAGAATCATCATCGCCTATCAGGAGTGAAGCCTCGATGCCTTTAGAGGCACGCTAATCTATTTAATTACTCCGTCGCCTTTGATGTGATACTCAATAGAGCGGGGAAGTCGAGACTTCGATTCAAATATAATGTGATCTAGTCGAAGGTAAGTTGACTACTTATGAAGCCTGAGTTTATCATCATCATAAATGCTTCAAAATCTACCAATTTGTAAACACACACACACACACACTAAAGCACACATGCGTAAAACTATAGATAAATTAGAAACAGTGCACTCGACCCAATGACCAAATGTCTCAGAAGGGTAGAAATATACTGTACTCCAAAGTGAATTGTAAGGAAGACGTGATATCACATATTCCTCATCAGAGAGGATACAAGCCGTTCCCAGTATCAATGAAATTCAACTAGGACTATAACTATTTTTACGAGAGAAAATGACAGCGAACTAAACTTAATTTCCCAAACTGGTGTAGCATTCCCGAAATGAATATTTTCGTTCTAATTTCTTTCTGCACTGCTGTGTGATTACAACTCGGATTATAGCTGTCAGCATCATCACAATTATACATAGGTTGTCAATTATAACTTTGGAATTCTCTTCTTATTCCTGTATTCCCACATTTCGTTCCCACTTCCTATCCATGTTTTCCTAGGGACTCAGAATTGCGTTGCCATGCCCTACGATATATTATTTTTACTAATATCTTCATAACCACAATAGTTACTGTCATCCCTTTTGACTGACTAAAGAAAATTAACAGAGAAACAAACTAGTAGGAAGTGAGAAATAAAGTACCATCCATTACGACATGAGAACCAAGGTTTAACTTAACATGAGAACCAAGGTTTAACTTAACATGAGAACCAAGGTTTAACATGAGAACCAAGGTTTAACATACTGTAAGGCGGACCGAAGTCACTGTAAAATCAAGGCCAAAAAGTCTTGCCGAGGAAGACTGTGGCCACAGCTATGAGTCACATGCTCCATCCATATGCTTTGAGACGGGGACTGTGAGTGGCAATGGCGATAACTATACAGAGCAGTTTAAATCGGCTTTACTTATTCAGAGAGACAGAGACACACGTATGTTGTGCGTGTTTATAACTGTACACGAGTACAGCAGCCTATGATGTATAGCTAGACCTTGATACCAACCATCGTGCAAGCATATACATGCACTATAAATGTATTTCTATAGCTAACGTCGATACGTAAATACTGTTATATGTAAAATAGACATTTATATTTGCATACTCTGTACAAGAATCCCTGCAAATTAAAATGCAAAAAAATACATTCAATTCTACCTTTTAAAATATGTTTTGCATCGATCTGAACAAATGTCAGTGTAATTCATTTATACAGAAAATAAAACCTTCAAATAGAACACAAATTACTACCTGCTATATTACGGAAGTGCAAGGAGTAACGGTCTTTACATTAGCTTCATGCTACGGCTTTTTAAACAGCAGGTTCGAGCAAACCACCAAAACATCACGTGGGTGAAAGTTTCTCTTGAGATGTCCCAACCTTAAGTGGCGAGAGGAAAAATACGCCAGACATTTTGTTTTTTGGTACATTAAGCGCGATACCGCTTTTAAAGTTAAATGTTTTCTTGGCGTACGGATTAAGTATCATTTGATGCTATCGGTCCCTTTAAACACAGGAGAATCAAGAAGGAATTACAAAAAGTTCTCGATGTTCGACAGAAAAGAGTTATCAAGTCTCCAGCTGCAGACACATTCCACCCCCTCGCACACAAAAGCAAACCCTTCCATCCCCCCCACCACACAATCCCACCCCTAGACAACAAGCCACAACGGTCTAGCCTCCCACTACCCAGACCCCGGAGAGGACACCAGCCCCCTCCCCATATCAAAACCCATCCCTTAACTTTCTTGCTCCAGGCCCGTCGATACGGTATTTCCTGTTGTCTCCCATCCGCTAGCTTACCAAGCGGCAAGTTTTGCATTGTTCTCCCTCGGAAACACTTATTTCTAGCAAGCGTTTGTTTGAAGGCGTACATTCAAGCTAAAATAAATCATCAGCAAAGGGAAAATGCCGTCAGCACCGCTTAAGAGAAACATGCAGCGCGGGAATGACTCATCTCACCACAGCTTAGAACTCGTAGAGCTTCTCGGCTTTTTGGCACTTTCTCTCTCTCTCTCTCTCTCTCTCTCTCTCTCTCTCTCTCTCTCTGCCCTATTCATTCACAAGCGCCCACTACGGCAACCCAATTCTCAGAGACGGTGCCCTATATATTCATTCAGCCTTTTGACGTCAATAATGGAAACTGGATGAAGCGACGTGTTTTATGCACGATAAGTTTTAAATCCCGTTTAACCGCAAGGAACGAACTAGGGAAGTATCTAAACTACAAAATAAGAACACATGAAATGTAAATGCAGAAAGTCGAAACGCAAATGCAGAAAGAGTCGCGAATCCTCTTCGGATATCAACGAAACAAACAGACGACGGAGATGACAAGCTGGCAACCATCAAAGGGGTCAGTTTTCGCTCATATCTTTGAGCAGATCCTCCTCGGGGTTGCGTTTTCTTTCAATTCTTTCCTTCCACACCCCGGCCCAAATGACATCATCGCCGAATTCTGAGAAACAATGCTGCCGCAAATAAAGGGCCCAGATGTTCTGGGACACATAAATAGGAAAAAGTATTTTATTAAGTATTTCACGTTGGAAGTTTCGTAGATACGCTAGATAATAACGGCGGCTTTAATTGAGGTCGAAGTAATTGATGAAAAGAACAGGCCCCATGGCGAGTGACGCATTCGCAATGGCAGCCGGTGGTGACTCAACTGGTCATGACCACACTGATGATGATGCTACGCAGCTACCCATACCACCATCATCATGCCCGAGTGGTGCCCACGGGAGAATATGCCAAGGACTACTCCCAACTGCCACCCTAAACTATGGAGATTACCGAAGGAATGGGTACGAGATGCTGCGTCACTCGAGAGAATTTATACATGGGTATATGTTAGTTGAAAGTGACTAGCCATTATTATTATTATTATTATTATTATTATTATTATTATTATTATTATTATATTCGTCAAAATGTACACGCATTCATACAGAACATCATAAAGAAAGACCCTTTTTTAAATAGGAGGCATTCAAATCAAATTACCCGGTATGTAACATACCCAAATACTCATAAAAAACAAATATTTTGCTGGAGACAAATCTGTTCTGTTCTAACCTAGAAAATTCCTCTCAAAGTCAACAATTCTCTATAAGAATAGTAACACTATCAAAGGGACCCGCGTATTCGAATTTAAACGGGTTCCCTTAGATTCGAGTGAGAAGAATCACGAATATTTCTGTTAGCGAATATCAACGGGCTATTGTTATGAGTCCCGACGATATATTTTGGGAGCACCTGGTCTATTTTCGGGAAGGATATACTTAAGATTTTTTAAAAAAAGGTCTTGTTAATAGCCAGCATTCGAAGCCATGACATTTTTGGATGAAAAATAATCAGTGTGTTCAACACAACACTGTGCGTTGATATACTGATATCTTGATATTACTAGCTATGTTGCGCAAGCTCGTTTATAAGGTAGTTTGCATTGAAATTACCATAAAATTTTCAATTACATGAATCGTCTACGAGCTAGAAGAAACGTGAAGTCAAAAAATAATGTTTTGCAAAAATATTAAAGATGGCGTCACAATGACAGGGTTCATCGCGTTAGTAAAAATGATTTTCCCTGTCTTTTACGACAGCTCGAGCTCCTCTCTCCTCTCTCTCTCTCTCTCTCTCTCTCTCTCTCTCTTCAGAGGAACTCAGTTTCCCACCTCTCTCTCTCTCTCTATATATATATATATATATCTTCGACAAATGCCCTCCTCATATGAAATGTAGCCACAGCTAGCTCTCTCTCTCTCTCTCTCTCTCTCTCTCTCTCTCTCTCTCTCGGTGGTTAAAAAAAATAAATTGTTGCATGTGCAACCTGAAAAAAATGTAAATAAAAACGAAAAGCTATCGTGTAGATGACTTATTATTCCCGGAACGCCGATTTCTTTCCTGTTAATCCAAACTACCAGGATTAATAGAGTACTCTAATAATCCTGCCAAAACACCAGGATTGAAGTCCTGAACGTACTAGATCCGTAACGCTGTCAAGAATTTTTTTTTTTTTTTTTTGTTAACTGATGACAGTCCCACTTGAAGGATGTAACTCCATCAAAAAGTTACTTTTCTAGAGAGGGTATTTCAATTCCTTTTAAATGTTATATACAATTCTTTTAAGGGATTGCATTTCTACAAAAGGGTTGCACTTGAAGGCGAGTATATGTTTCCTGGAGGCGACAGTCCGCAGATAAGCTACGAATTCTTTTTCTTTTTTTATCATTAACATGAAGATATTATAGCTCAAGAACGCGTCTGAGTCATAACCATTATCATTATCTTACTTCCGGCAACGCTATTGTAAATTTGACTATTATTATTATTATTATTATTATTATTATTATTATTATTATTATTATTATTATTATTATTTAAAAAATACTCATGAGTGCTGAAATCGAGAAACAAATCCACAGTACTTTCTTATTAATATTATTATTATTATTATTATTATTATTATTATTAATTAAAAATACTCATGAGTGCTGACATGGAGAAACAAATCCACAGTTATTTATAGGTACTTATTATTATTATTATTATTATTATTATTATTATTATCATTATCACATATTATTATTATTATTATTATTATTATTATTATTATTATTATTATTTTTAAAAATACTCATGAGTGCTGAAATGGAGAAACAAATCCACAGTTATGAATAGGTACTTTATTATTATTATTATTATTATTATTATTATTATTATTATTATTATTATTATTATAGCATCAAGTACAGCCCACCACAACCACCGTCGAAAGCAGAGTAACTTAATATATATAATCCTACCGCAAACGGGAGTTGCAATACCGCAGTCAGAAATGTATATCCCCCCCTATAAGATTTCTAATCCTCCTCGGACGTTCCTTTGATATTATGGACATAGGGCCCGCCTTCCTAGGACAAAATGGTATCGAATTACGACGTAAAACATTCCGGTTTGTGCCCATTCCGGCTTGAAGTCCAAGAGGTTACTTTGCAAAACACTAGGTTTGACTGAAAGGTCCTATGTACGTGTTATAATCTCTTTCGCGCATGCGTGAAAAAATAATAATATATTGTATGTATGCAGTATATGTAATATATAGATATATATACAAATATCTGTATAAATATATATATATGTACATAAATTTCTGACTCATATCAGGTCGAACCTAGGTCTTTCAATTAAGACAAGGCATATAATATATATATATATATATATATATATATATATATATATATATATATATATATATATATATATATATGTATATACACTGCTGAAGTAATTTCCCTCGCCTCATAACCACTGACGCACGGAGCCATTTCACGATTAATCATAAATGTTGACACTTACTCAAGATCTTCCCAAAAGTATGGAAACTGAAAAATAATAGTTCTTAGTTTTTTCTTTCTGTTCCAATTTTCTTTATTCGTCTTATTTCTGTTATTGTTCATTTTCAAGATGAAATAGTCGACTGAAGGAGCCATCGGACGCTTATTGTCAAGATTGGCTTAAGGAATAAGCGGGAAGGGAAGAGAATCCTAGAGCTTAGCGAAGCATGCAACCAGAGGAGATAACACGAAGGAGAAATGTGACAAGAATCGAGGAACACGTAAGGAGGGGAGAGAGTTCAGTAACAGTCGGCATAGAAAAGAACAATGTAGGGGTAGATTTGTACAACAGAAGTGTTCAGACACAGTAGCTTGGAGAGAGAGAGAGAGAGAGAGAGAGAGAGAGAGAGAGAGAGAGAGAGAGAGAGAGAGAGAGAGAGAGAAACTGGGTTGGACTATCTATTAAAACAAGTCTGAGGAAACGCCATATAAAGACTCAAGATGTTGTGACAGATTCTAATATATTTTAAATCTGTTAAATGAAAGCTTGAGATTATTATATAAGCTGGCCATACTGCCCTAAAATGGAAAACTGCAGTACCTGCAAAATTTTCGAAATTGAGATACGCCATCTACTGGGCTCGTGGAACACTAATACACAAGTTACTGCAGTTTCAGAATGATTCTTCAATGCTTTCCACGAGTATTTAGGGGGTCCCATTTGTAGTATCTGCAAAATTTTCGAAAATGAGATATGCCACCTATTGGGCTCGTGGAACACTATTACACAAGTTACTGCAGTTTCAGAAGGATTCTTCAATGCTTTCCACGAGTATTTAGGGGGTCCCATTTGCAGTATCTGCAGAGTCAGTAGTAAGGCAAGGGAACATCAACCAAACTTGTCAGTTTTGTATTTTTGCAGATACTGCAGTCTTCCATTTTAGGGCAGCACAGACTCTGCAACGAATATTAAAATGCTTTTGCACCCCCGAGCAGAGTTTCTTATCCTCGTTTTCGCATTGAAAATCTACTCATCATCAACATTCCTCTAAAGGTCATACCAAAATCTCTTCTGAAATTTTCTGGAAAGCGCAAACAATCGGACATCTAAGCATCCGCGTCTGGAATCAGATCCATTTCAAAACCAATTTAAATCTTGTCTAGTCCACAGCTCATCTTGCAACGATTTTCAGAAGAATCCAACGGTAAATTTTAAGAGTTATCTTATGGGCGTACTGACAGACACCAGTGAATTTTCCTCCAATATCACTGATGGAGGGAATATATGCCGAATGGCGCGACGAAGTCCATTACCGCCTATCAACTTTAAAAGACTGCAGCTCTTCTCCTTCCTGGTCGCTGCACAAAAGTCGTCGAACCGCGTCAGATTAAACAACTCGACCACGGGGAATCTGAAAAACCGCCGGCTTTTCCTTCTTCTTCTTCTTCTTCTTCTTTTTTCCCTGTCTTTGATTTTCTGAAGTTTGGGCCGCACAAGAGCATCGACGCGGTCTTCCCAAAACTCTCTCTCTCTCTCTCTCTCTCTCTCTCTCGCGCACACACACACACACACACACACACACACAATCACGTGGAATAACAATAAATTTCTGACTCATCAGGATCGAACCCAGGTCTTTCAATTGACTTGTATGGTTTAGTGGCAGCCCTCCTTGCCTTTCAATTGAAAGACCTGGGTCTGATCCTGATGTGAGTCAGAAATTTATATATATATATATA
Organism: Macrobrachium rosenbergii; assembly: GCF_040412425.1. NCBI lineage: Eukaryota > Metazoa > Arthropoda > Malacostraca > Decapoda > Palaemonidae > Macrobrachium > Macrobrachium rosenbergii. Next base: position 77,441,997 of record NC_089796.1, read on the forward strand.
TATATATATATATATATATATATATATATATATATATATATATATATATATATATACACATACAGTATATATATACACACACACGCACACATATATATACATACTTATCTAAGTCTACCTGAGTCTACAGACTACAGAGAGGAAACATTGGTCCTCCCATCGGCATTCGCTTCAGAATGAACAAAAGTTTACAGACACACAGACTTCATTCAATGAGACTCGTGGCATATTCTTTGAGAGGAAGCATTCAGTATGCGACCGACGATGCCGAAAGCAGCTAATACGTTGGAATACCCAAATCACAACGGGATAAATCGAGGTTGCTCAAGAGATACGCCGGTGAATTTTGTAACGTTCCATCGTCTTATGTGTTCCTGAATTCAAAATGAAACGAAGAAAGAAGAGGCGCAGGAAAAATATAGGAAGAAGCAAGAATGAAAACGTTGAGATGAAAGGGGGGGAAGTAATACCAGAGAAGAATTTCTAATGCACGGATGATACCAAATCATTTTGACTAAGGGTGGAATATAATAATTTCATTACCTTGGCGTTGCACCATCAAATGTTAAGAGAGAGAGAGAGAGGGGGGAGGGGGAGTACCAAATCATTTTGACTGAGAGTGGAATATAATAACTTCATTACCTTGGCGTTGCACCATCAAATGTTGAGAGAGAGAGAGAGAGAGAGAGAGAGAGAGAGAGAGAGAGAGAGAGAGAGATACAAATCATTTTGACTGAGAGTGGAATATAATAATTTCATCAACTTGGCGTTACACCATCAACTGTTAAGAGAGAGAGAGAGAGAGAGAGAGAGAGAGAGAGAGAGAGAGAGAGAGAGAGAGAGAGAGAGAGAGAGAGGTTTATGAAAACCGTTATTAGAACATCAAGGATCTCAGATTCTACATGAGTGTAAAGGTGGCTCTTAATACTCAAATTTCGCGCACATTAACAGGAAACAAGACACAACACCCATTAATCTATAATATATAATAGAATAGCTTTTAAAATACAATGGCCATGTTTGGAACAAGAGCGTAGACTAGTAATATAATCAAACAAGAATAGAGTAACCATCCTACTACAGAAAATATACAAGCAACAGAATAATTAAACACACATAAAGTAAATATACATAAAAACAGATAAACATAAAGAGAAGGAAAAGTAAAAATGCAAGAGAAGTACACATGTACGAAAACATATTATTATTATTATTATTATTATTATTATTATTATTCCGTAGATGAAACCCATTCACACGGAACAAGCCCACCAAAGGGGCCACTGACTTGAAATTCAAGCTTCCAAAGAATATGGCGTTCATTAGGAAGAAGTGGGAGGAAGTAAAGAGGAATACAGAGAGAAGAATTAAGTGTTAGCATATCAACTTACACAGAAGATATACAAAATTAAAGAAAAATGAGGACACCAAACACTGCGGGGTGTGGAAGCGTTCCATTAATATAACTTCGCCGGCTTTACCGAACGAAACTTCCTGGGAACTTGAAAGCTTCAGACCTCCTCGGAGGCGTCATTCGCCTTAACCCCCAACCCCGCCCCTCCCCTTCCCCCTGGGGAAACGAATGCCAGGGGCCTCCCCTCAGGTCTCAAGCAGCTCTTTAAAATCATGGAAGCCCTACAAAGGGCGCTTAACACACTAAACCTGAGGATTAGGGGAACCTCTTTTCTTTTTTACTTTACCTGGTTTGATTTTTTGTCGTTTCTCGGCAAAAGAACAATTGTATAAATAGATGAGTATCACTAAATAAACATGGCTAATGGTAACAAATATATAAATAGATGAGTATCGCTAAATAAACAAAACTAATGTAACAGTCATCAAAGAATATTATCAGACTATCACAAAATAAACAAAATAATGGTAACATTCATAAAAAAATATGATCCGATTATCGCAAAATAAACAAAACTGATTGTATCACAAAATAAACAAAACTAATAATAACAATCTTTAAAAAATATTATTAGAAATATAAAGACTAAAACAAACATAAAGCAGTTGTATTCATGTTCTACGTATTATTATTATTATTATTATTATTATTATTATTATTACAACAAACACCGAAATTTGAAAATCAACCTCCCAAAAAATATATCATTACAAATTCTTAACGTAACCAGCGCTAAACTTATCCCACATAAGTATATCTGCATTCACGTCGTTCTCTAAGCCAACTACACACCCGAGACAATAGCAGCACCCTATACAGACAGCGTCCTCGTCCGTCTAAGCAATAGTGCGCGCATCTAAACTCAAGAGATTCTTAAAGGTGAAGAGGAGTTTGAGAGCGCTGGGGAAAACCTCTGCATCCAGAATCTTTCTTTTACAGAGAGAGAGAGAGAGAGAGAGAGAGAGAGAGAGAGAGAGAGAGAGAGAGAGAGAGAGAGAGAGACCTTAAAAAGAGAGACATCCAATAGAGAGAGAGAGAGAGAGAGAGAGAGAGAGAGAGAGAGAGAGAGAGAGAGAGAGAGAATCTTAAAAAGAGACATCCAAGAGAGAGAGAGAGAGAGAGAGAGAGAGAGAGAGAGAGAGAGAGAGAGAACATATTCTATCGACCCTTTCATAAAATGGGAGGCCGTACCGTATTGTTCCAGCATTAATTAAGGCGTTCTCTGTAATAATCCGCATCCCGGAAATGCCAGTCTGAGGATCGAAGTCGAGGAGGAAAAGAAAGTCTGGATTAACAGCAAGATCCTTCTTAGAATGTATTCAACGTTCTCATGGCCACATAACTATTAAACACTATCTTTGAAGTCCATCGACATCGTGTGGTAAGCTGACAGACAGACAAGGGTACAAATGAATGCGACAGCTGTCACTGACAGACGAAGAAAAATGAATACAATTGTCACTGACAAACAAAGACGAATTAGTACGACTGTCACATACGAACAAGGACAAATCTATACAATTGCCACTGAAGCCCGAAGGCAAAATGAATACAATTGTCACTGAAAACAGAAGACAAATCAACACAATTGTCACTGAAAACAGAAGACAAATCAATGCAATTGTCACTGAGAACGGAAGACAAATCAATGCAACTGTCACTGAGAACGGAAGACAAATCAATGCAATTGTCACTGAAAACAGAAGACAAATCAATACAATTGTCACTGAAAAACAGACAAATGAATACAACTGTCACTGAAAAACTGACAAATGAATACAACTGTCACTGACAAATAAAGACAAATTAAAACAAAAACTGTCACTGACAAATAAAGACAAATGGATGAATACAACAACAGTCTAATGTCGCTGACCAAGATATCAATAATTAAATTAATATTGATATTTTTGCCTTTTTTAAAAGCCCTGATGACTTGTACAAAAGAGAAGGGGGGCGAACACCCCGGCCCCCATTCCCCCCCTGAAAAAAAAGAAAAAAAAAGAAAGTAAAATATGCAACATCTTTTAAAGGTCAATGTTATCTTAGTTGTCCCTCGCCTCACGAGAGAGAGAGAGAGAGAGAGAGAGAGAGAGAGAGAGAGAGAGAGAGAGAGAGAGAGAGAGAGAGAGAGAGAGGAGAGAGCAAAGTGAAGTGGGATTATTATAACTGTTCTCTCCTATAAATGTCAGGGGAGAAATTCCCCTTGAACGTAATCTCACTCCATGGAATGCAATTTTCACTCTCGAGGCATCATCTAATACCAAAAGCTGTTGTCTTAATGTCTAATAAGTAAAATGCCTTTTATAACAACACAAAGGAAAATGCTGTTATTAAAATAATAATGTCGTATTTCTACGGTTGAGTCAAATTGCTCACAACCTTCAGATAATGTTGCAAGATTCTCTGTCCCTCCCCTTACATTTAAACACAGGTTTGACTGAGGGAATGAATCTCTCTCTCCTCTCTCTCTCTCTCTCTCTCTCTCTCTCTCTCTCTCTCTCTCTCTCTCTCTCTCTGGTAAGCATCAATGCTTGTAGAAAGTAATGGATATTACTGGATGCAAATGACCATTAACGAAATCAGGTATGTTAAAAAATAACAAGCAAACCATCTCACCTTCTAAGGCACCACCAAGCTCTGGAATTCTCAACGAGATTGCGTTTTCCCGAAGTTGCTTCTCCCGCCGCCTAAGGACAATGATAATTTTCAGAGCCGGTGAGGAAGATGTCGGTAAAATACGTATTATCCTGGAGGAAATATTTATATATTTTTCACGTGAGGAACCAGTAGGATGGAAAAATTGGGGGTAGAAAAGAAGAATGGAATAGAATCTACAATTTAGGCCGGAGGCCAAGCGCTGCGACCTATGAGATCATTCGGCGCTGCAAGGAAAGTTGAGAGTAAATGGTTACGAAGGTGTAACAGGAGGAAAACCTCAAAGCAGTTGCACTATGAAGCACTTGTTAAAAGAGGGTGGACGGTAAGATGGAAGAAAGACTATGAAAGGAGGTACAGTAAAAGAAATGAAAGGGGTTGTAGCTAGAGGCCGAAGAGACACTGCAATACAAAGAACCTGAAGTAATGCCTACAGTGCACCGCGTGTGAGGTGCACTGAAGTCACGACCCACCTACGGAGAAAATTGGGGGCAAGGGGTACACCAGCCATACCGGCTCGGCAAGATGATCAATTCCCAGCAGTGAGTCAGTGCCACGGCAGGTGAGAAATTACGGGCTGTTCTATGAGCAAGAGCCCGTGCTGGCATAAAGCCTGCTTAATCAAAAACAACAACAGGTGAGAAAGTTACGGACAATGACAGCCAAACATGAACGAGCATTTAATGGTACCGTATAAACAAGTGTCAGAAATGAACTATTTCTTTATAGCCGTCACAGACGTCTACCATGAATCATGGAGCATATTTAATGAGCAATTTTCTATTTTTGTTTCGTTTTGTTTATTTAGAGGCCACTAAGACGCTCAACGAAAAAGGATGAAAGATGAGAGGAGTCACGGAAAACCGGATATAGAGTTCTAAGGGTTAGATTAAGACAAGTGCAAAATATCTCGGTATGGTCTGCAGGGATATAAGTGCTTTTTCAGCAATGGTCAAGAGCACTTATGTGCTAACGGTATCTGGCACTGATTGTGTTCAACCACCCAGGTATACTGACTAAACCAAAATACTCTACAACAGAAAACAAAAATAAAAACTGTCATTTTAAAATGCTTCACATGGGGGCAATAGACTTCTGGAACTGTCACGAAAGCACTTAGTCAGGCATCTTTTACATCTATCGTCATCTTGCAAGTCAAGATCGGCACCTTGTACACACACACACACACACACACACACACACATATATATATATATATGTATGTATTCCATTTGTAATTGATTTTTCTATACATAATTACTTCATATTTAAAATAACAACACCGAATTTTACTGCTTATCATTGAAAGTATATTTGTTGGATAAGAAACAGCTGAAAATATTCGGCACCTTTTTATTACATCTGTTTACATTTGATCTTTTTTCTCTACTTTTCTCTATTTATTTTAAGTTATTTGCAAAATGGACTTCAAGTCAAGATCAGACCTTTGCGCTCCAGAACCTAACCACTGACATGGGTTTCTATTCTATGAAATTCTAGGAACCAATTCCTTACAGCTGTACAATGCTTCAGAGTTTTGGCATAAGCTGGGCTAGCCTATAACCTACGGTCTCAAGCCTTTGGAAAAAAAAAATCCGACGGAAAACTTTCAATCGTTTTAGGAGGCATAAACATAGTCCCCTTATTTGCGCCACCGATAGTTTTATATATACTATTATATTATCTGGTTAAAAGCTGACTGAGCACTCCCATGTGACAGTATCTTCAAGGACGTGCTAATATCAGTCACACTTATCATGAAACTGCACTGCTTACTTACTGATATGAGAATACACATCGGAGCAGAATTTACACGACTCCCTGATCACGGTTAAACAGACGTTCGAAATCATCAAACGGTGAAATTAATTAAAGCAACGACTCTTCACAAGACACGTCGCGCCTTGCAGTTTCCTAAAGGCTAGAGGGCGCCTTGGAACCACTTCAAGGAGCTGTACACACCCCAGAGTAATGACGAACTTCAACATTGAACCACTGGTGGAAGGACGAGGCAATGGAACCACTCAAGAACAGAACAACATAAAGAAAATTTGTCATGCACTTGGAAGGTAAAATACTGTTCCAGAGGCATGCAGAGAGAGAGAGAGAGAGAGAGAGAGAGAGAGAGAGAGAGAGAGAGAGAGAGAGAGAGAGAGAGAGAGAGAGAGAGAGATCATAATCACTACAGTCATAATCCCATACATGCTTCATTTTTCTGGAGCAAAATCCCCCATCAAAGTTATCAGAATGGCTTTGCTTTGTAATCCCATAATCACTACAGTCATAATCCCATACATGCTTGGCAATTTTTCTGGAGAAAAATCCCCATCAAAGTTATCAGAATGGCTTTGCTTTGTACTCTGTCAGAGAGAGAGAGAGAGAGAGAGAGAGAGAGAGAGAGAGAGAGAGAGAGAGAGAGAGAGAGAGAGAGAGAGAGAGATCAAAATTTAGAAATAAATAAATAAATAAATCTATAAATCAAAACGAAAATATATGAGAGTATTAACTTCTGGTTCGTGGTTTTACTGATTGCACACAGCGGTGCAGACTGGGGGAGGGAGAGAGGAGAGTGGGAGAGGAGAGGGAGAGGAGGTGGAGAGGGAGAGAGGGCGAGGGTGGGAGGGAGTGTAAGAGACGCGATTTCGCCAATACATAAATCAATGGCTTGCAGCTGAGAGAGGTCACAACGGGGGAAACGTTCCAGGTTCCAGGGGAGGCCTGGAAGGTGGGAGGCTGGAAATATGGCTCACGGTCATGCAGCGTGAATGAGGAGTCACGTATTCAGAGAGAGAGAGAGAGAGAGAGAGAGAGAGAGAGAGAGAGAGAGAGAGAGAGAGAGAGAGAGAGAGAGAGAGAGAGAGAGAGAGAGAGAGAGAAAAATATTCCATCAAGGAGAGAGAGAGAGAGAAAATTCCATCGGGTTATTCCATCAAGAGAGATAAAAAATATTCCATCAAGGGTTAGAAGACTCATTAATTCAGCATCCATCCAAAACGCTGCAGAAAACTGACAGGGCAAATTTCAGCATCAAAATTTCCACGTCACTGCCTTCTTGCCTACCTGTGACTAACTAAACAACCATGTTGATGTGGCTTTCGTAGTGCGATTTCACGCAATTTCACTACGTTTTCTCCAGATGGAAGAGAATATGAACGGAGGTGCAGTAAAAGGAACGAAAGGGGTTGCAGCTAGGAGCCGAAAGGACTCTGCAAAGACCCCAAGCAATGCCTACAGTGCACCATATGAGGTGCACTGACGGCACTAACCCCCAAGGGGGGGTAAACGCGTATAGATCAAGAAAAACACAACAAATTTCACCTAGCGCGGACCCTTTCTCCTAAAAATAATAATAAAATAATAATAATAATAATAATAATAATACCATCCATTTGTAAGGCTTAGCTGAACTAAACTGGATTAACAAGGAAGTAGCAGCCGGACTGGATGAGACGAGATTCCAATTATCCATCCACCTGACTTGAAGATTTGGAGGCCATCATATAATCGGATCTCATTCATCTTCGTTCGTTCATTTTTTTTTTACTGGTAATATTAGGCCATCAGCTTTGAACACTGCTGGTTTTCACTCGGTTAAATTTTTCAACCCTTCATTACTTTTCGTTTCCTCTCTCTCTCTCTCTCTCTCTCTCTCTCTCTCTCTCTCTCTCTCTCTCTCTCTCTCTCTATAAAAACTTTCATTTTTTTATTACCTAAGGAAAGCATTTCTTCACACACAGAACCTCTCTCTCTCTCTCTCTCTCTCTCTCTCTCTCTCTCTCTCTCTCTCTCTCTCTCTCTCTTAATTTTTTGCTTAATATGGAAAGCGGAAAGCTCTCTCTCTCTCTCTCTCTCTCTCTCTCTCTCTCTCTCTCTCTCTCTCTCTCTCTCTTTCTTTTTTTGTTTCCTATGGAAAGCCTCTCTCTCTCTCTCTCTCTCTCTCTTCTCTCTCTCTCTCTCTCTTCTCTTTCTTAACAATTCTTTTTAATATCTCTCAGGAAAGCTCTCTCTCTCTCTCTCTCTCTCTCTCTCTCTCTCTCTCTCTTACCTTAATTTTTTTGCTTAATATAGAAAGCGGAAAGCCTCTCTCTCTCTCTCTCTCTCTCTCTCTCTCTCTCTCTCTCTCTCTCTCTCTCTCTCTCTCTCTCTCTCTCTTTAATTTTTTGTTTCCTATGGAAAGCTCTCTCTCTCTCTCTCTCTCTCTCTTACCTTAATATTTTTGCTTAATATGGAAAGCGGAAAGCCTCTCTCTCTCTCTCTCTCTCTCTCTTTCTTTAATTTTTTGTTTCCTATGGAAAGCCTCTCTCTCTCTCTCTCTCTCTCTCTCTCTCTCTCTCTCTCTCTCTCTCTCTCTTACCTTAATTTTTTTGCTTAATATGGAAAAGAAAGCCTCTCTCTCTCTCTCTCTCTCTCTCTCTCTCTCTCTCTCTCTCTCTCTCTCTCTCTCTCTCTCTTACCTTAATTTTTTGCTTAATATGGAAAGCGGAAAGCCCTCTCTCTCTCTCTCTCTCTCTCTCTCTCTCTCTCTCTCTCTCTCTCTCTCTCTCTCTCTCTTTAATTTTTTGTTTCCTATGGAAAGCTCTCTCTCTCTCTCTCTCTCTCTCTCTCTCTCTCTCTCTCTCTCTCTCTCTCTCTCTGTCTAAAGATATCACGAGGGAAATTTCAAGCTTCGCATTCTTCACAAATTCATTCCCCGAAACATGACTCGGACAAAAGCTTCATTCAAGCGAAGAAGACGCATAATATTCACAGTGGGAGACCGACTCCTCTTGAATCTTCCCCCAACCCAACCCCACCCAACAAAGTCCAAGTACATCCTCCCCACCCCACCTTCTTCGAGAGACTCCACCCGAGATAGCTTTGAATGGTCTAATTAAGATAATTTATTTTTAGTTCTTGTCTGATTCATTACTCATTTAAATGAATGCGGATATTTTTTTTCTTCTCTGGTATCAACACAAGCCACGATGAAAGTTATATTAAAAGTTCAAGAGTTGTGTCACTTCTAAGTTATAATATTCAATAATTCCCCATTGGCAGGGTGGGTACCGTTCTCAGCTAGCACTCTGCTGGGCCCGCGTTAGATTCTCCGACCGGCCAATGAAGAATTGGAGGAAGTTATGTCTGGTGATAGAAATTCGTTTCTCGCTATAATGTGGTTCCGGATTCACAATAAGCTGTAGGTTTTCGTTGCTAGGTAATGATTGGTTCTTAGCCGTAAAATAATCAATCCTTCGGGCCCAGCCCAAGGAGAGCTGTTAATCAGCTCAGTGGTCTGGTTAAACTAAGGAATACTCAAACTTTATAATATTCACTCCAAATGAACACTGTCCAATGTATCGCGTAGACCTACGTCAAAGCATTTCCATAAAACATACCTCGTACGGAGAATAATTTTATCAAATATTCGTACAGAATTGAATTGAATATAGAGTTTAGGCCAAAAGCCAAGCACTGGGACCTATGAGGTCATTCAGCGCTGGAAAGGAAATTGAGAGTAGGTAGGTTGAAAGGCGTAACAGGAGGAAAACCTCTTAGCTGCACTATGAAATCTCTGTTAGGAGAGGGGTGGATAGCGAGATGTAAGAGATAATATAAATGGAGGTACAGTAAAAGGAACGAAAGGGGTTGCAAAGAACCTTTAGTAATCCTACAGTACGCCTCATGAGGTGCACTGACGGCACTACCCCCTCTACGGGGCAAATATTCGTATATGACTAGCGAGTAGGCTGGATGTTTTAACACCATCTGCACGGCGTATGTTACACCAATTGCACCAAAAATATATTGTTACAGCATTTATACCATTGTTCAAACTTTTATAATGAATGTCCTACATACATGAAAACAAATAAATTAAAACACACGCACATTAAAACGTTAACATCGAAAAAGCACGCACACACACAGACACACAATCTGAAATCAGGTGGATGGATAATTGGATATCCATTCTTCTTCTTCTTCTTCTTTTCTTCTTCTTCTTCTTCTATAATTAAAACTATCAATATGAGAAACATTTCCATAAGTGAAATTTGTGCTAATAAACACGTGTATATATATATATATATATATATATATATATATATGTGTGTGTGTGTGTGTGTGTGTGTGTGTGTGTGTGTGTGTGTGTGTGTGTGTGTGTGTGTGTGTGTGTGTGTTTATTTATGTACATATATACAACTTTTTGAACCTCGTCTGGTGTAAAGCATTGGAGACGAGGTTGTTTATCTCAGAAAACACAAAAAAAAAGAAAACTGTAAGTGATTATATGACGCAGGTTTCTTTCCAGTAGACGATAGCTTAGAAGCGTTTGGTATTAATCATCACTACCTTCACTAGCAACCCGTGAAAAAAAAAATATATCGCTGAAGCCGTATGACTCATCAGGGTTGGAAGGGGTGGGGAGGGATTGGGGGATTGGTACCTTAGGGGGGGGGTCTACGAGAGAGAGAGAGAGAGAGAGAGAGAGAGAGACTTGTCGCCGCCTTCCGTCCGCCATGGCGGCGACACTTATGCATCGCTTATCTGGTTAGTAACGGGGCAATGCAAACATCGTATACGATAACGATTGGAGTACGATAAAGATAAAAGGTGCTAATTAAGGCCACAGGAGCTATAATAATAAAACAAAACGCGGTGTTGTTGTTGTTTTAGATTAAGCCAGCCTTGTGCTGGCACGGGCTCTTGATCCTGGAGCAGCCCGTAACAAAACACGATACTGAACGAGAGATATGTGAAAACCTATTGCATCTACTGAAAACGATTAAGGCTACGTAAAAGAATTATTATAGTACCACTTCGTACCTAAGGTTTATGGAAACATAGTACTAGTGAACTCAATATACATATATTCTCATATTTGAAAAATGAATGTTCGTTATCTTGATTTTAATTTACAATGTTTTTTAAATAGCCACATTCAATTATATATATATATATATATATATATATATATATATATATATATATATATATATATATATATATATATATAGCTTCCAAAATAAAAAAACAGAAATGCATGCTCATTATTAGTATTTGCAATGTTTCATATAAACGGCAAAAAAAGAAAAAGCCTCAGCCTAGAAAAACCGTCCCAACTGAATAAACCAAACCTGGCCCCAAACCTCCTCTCCACATCCCCAACCACAAGGCCCACCCCTCTTTCCAAAAACCCAAATACTACAACACTGTGTCCGCTTTTACCAGAATACTCAGGCGCACTTCACATAGCGAATATTGTCCTATGGAAACTAACTGGTGTACCTCACCCCTACCCACCCACTCACCCATCCACGCACCCACCAAACCGACATGACTTCCTGTCTCTCACCTAGGACGCCCCCAAGCCCCGGTGGTGTCTCTCACCCTCCGATTCCGAAGATATTCTTCGTGGAATGAATCCAGAAATGGATTCTCATGTTAGGTCTAATTTGATGATGTGCTCGGCTCAAGTTTGCGGGGTGGGCGGGAATCCACACATAATCTTCATGAGCAATTGCTATCCATCCTCCTCTCTCTCTCTCTCTCTCTCTCCTCTCTCTCTCTCTCTCTCTCTCTCTCTAGGACGGCAGCAGAGTTCCATCAAAATGTGGAACATCACACAGTCAAAGCCGTGAGGCCGGTAGACCTAGTTCCCACAGGAATAAAATACCCGCACACACACGACTTATGTGTGTGTGTGTGTGTGTGTGCGCGCGCACTTTAAAACAATCAAATTACACTTTCACACCATGAAACTTAGACACTCAACGGCAACACATACAAAACAAACTGGAAAAAAAGCTAACAGTGAAGAGAACATCCTAGAAAAAACTATAATGCCTCGTAAACATGACAAACGAAGAGGAGGCGGAGAAGAAACGTCAGGGATCAGCCGGAGACTTCTCCCAGCATTTCTCCCTCGTGAATGATAATTTCCACGACGACGCCCACCTCCTGCTCCCCATTCCCTCAGCAGTTCCTCCTTTCCTGTGCGAGTCGGGGAGGAGAAGGAATTCTTTGCACGTAGCTGATTATGTTTTCAGTGTCTGCTGCGTGTGTTTGTGTGTGTAGTAGATAATAAAAATGCAATATTATACTTGGGATTTGCTTCTTTAAAGACTACAAAATATTTTGAGATGAATAATGACGAGAGAGAGAGAGAGAGAGAGAGAGAGAGAGAGAGAGAGAGAGAGAGTGTGCATCCTTGATATGTTTGGGAACATGAAGTGTAAAAATTCGATTAACAAAAGCGACCTGGTGAGAAAAGGCGCCGAGAGAAAGGGTAATGGCAAAACTGTCCCATAATAAAAGGCGCTAATGGAAATATGCTGTTATAAGCGAATGCAGTTTTGTACTTAAATTGAAAGCGTATTCAGGCGCCTAAGAATGTTTAATGTAGGGAAGAGTTTGCTAATTAAAATTAGTAAACGTTATGACAAGTTTAGTTTTTGCGGATAAAAGCAAGCCAGTAAAAAGAATTATAATAAGGGAACCTAACCTCACGTTGATGGCATTACCAATGACGCAATAATTTAAATGTATGTCATCTTTTGGGGTAGATATCTATGAATGGATGCGTATGACAACCTTTGCATGTAAAAAGGGTTGTGGTAAGGGGAAGTATAAATATAGAGTTAAAGCAGCGTTCATATTCAGTACAAGTGAATAAGAGCGTGATTACTGAAGCAATCACGAATAAAAATTGGCTTAAATACACTGTACACTACTGATTTCCTCCAACACTGAAAATGCGGTAATGCATCAAGAGTACTACTTGAAATGTAAAGGGTAGTTGTTAAGACCAATTAGGTTTTGATAATGACATTGAACTTTAAAATAAAATTCTATTAATGACGGAATAGCTTAGTGTAAAAGACGATTTGCGACCAGAAGAGCCTAATTGTAGGCTATGCTCAAACGAAAGGAACGATAACTTATGGAAAGACTGCATGTAGCGGTACGCCTTTGGGATAGAGACTGAGATGAAACATTCAAAGTGGACTAGCTAATGCCAGTTGATATAGCAGAAGTGTCTGATGGTAGAGTTTGGCGATGTTTGCTATGCAAGGGTGATGGAAGATGGAAGTGGTATCGACTCCATGAAGTGTGCGACTGTAAAACCTATGGACACCTACAGACAACGGCAGAGTTCGTCCCCAGTTTGACGAACTGGCGTAAGCCATTTTTTCCTCATTCTTCAGACTTTATTGTTATTCAGAGCTTCTAATTAGCTCATCTTCTGAGAAAATTTGCTGGGAAATCTGACAACGCAGACAGCTGAAATGGGATACGCCAGTTTGCCAAAACAGGGACGCATTGATGTACGGCAAGTCCTAAGAGTACGGTAGGTGGTGCAAGGTAGAAAACTATGTTCTGCAAAAGTACGCACAAAGCTGAAATACTAAAGGTCAGTGAAAAGCATTACTTACTGAACAGAAGAAGACTGCTTGCTGGATGAAAATACACAAACCGTCCGATGGATTTAACTTATGTAGAAAAGGTGATTACTTATGGTAAACACTGAAACTAGTTAGCTTTAATATACATTATATATACCTCTGCCTATGAAATTTCACTGAAATCCAACGATAATGTTTTGAGACCTCTCGTCGGTGGACAAACAAATAAATCACGTATGAATACGGAGGAAAGTATCACTCCTGAAAATACAATGTGTAATAATATACATTGTATATTATTCCCTAATATACATTGTATATTATGGAATAAAATGCAATTGAGCATTGTGCCTAACACAAACTAACTCAATTTTTATGGAGTGGTTTTCTAGAACGGCCCCACGACGCAAAAACCAAGCTATCGGTTCTCTCTCTCTAGAGAGAGAAGGCGGCGACCACGCCCCTCCTTACGTCTAGTTTTTTTTTTATGTCAAGATTTCAGCCTTTCTTTTAGAATACTTTTGAAAGCTACGAGAAGAAACTGAAGCAAACGATTTCAGGGGGGATAACCGAATTATGAACCAGCATACAACGAGCACAGAACTTACAAAAAAAAAGTACCAACAAATTATCTCACTTGTACTGGTTATATAAACCATTTTCTATAATGTTCGATCAAAAATTTGTATTGATAAACGTAACTCAATGTGGAGCTCTCCTATAGAATAATAATAATAATAATAATAATAATAATAATAATAATAATAATAAATCCTCCTCCCCTTTCAGTGCTCGGGATAAATTACTTAATTTCTCAAATCTTATTCCTTCGTCATTATTGTCCAGCGATTTGAAACAGTCCACCAATTAATACCTGTACTTTATTTTGTGCGGTATCTGATATGTCAGATATAACACCAATTGGCTAGAGAGATAAAACACGGGACACTTTAAAGAGGACCGACCGTTCAGGTAAGACAGTTTGACCTTCACACTGAAAAAAAAAAAAACTGTATTTCGAAACGCGGTGTCTCCTCGTGGAAGTGCTTACTCTCTCTCTCTCTCTCTCTCTCTCTGTGCTCCCATGAAACAATTGGTGACCTGGCAACTTTTGTACGCATAGCTACCATCGAATCGTCATCTACAGACTCTCATTGCAACTGGAGCTTCAGAAGTTCAAGCGAACATACTACCCTATTCTCCTTGCATTTTACAACATTTTTATCTATGTATTCATTTATTAATTTTTCTTTTTTAGTAAGTGGGATCTCTTCTTTCTGTATTTCCACTTTTTCCTCTTAGCTTTCCTAATGAACACCTTAATATTCTTTTGAAAGCTTGAATTTCCAAGTCAGTGTGGCTTTGTGGGCTTGTTTCATATGAATAGGTTTCATCTTCTGAATAATAATAATAATATTATTATAAAAATAACTATTACAGTACACCGTTATATCTTTATTCATACGCAATTACACAAGCTGCATTTCATGTGGACTTACACTTAAAACTTAAATGAGCCCACGCCAAAAATATAAATAGCCGAGTCATTCACTAAATTTCAAGAGGAGAAAATTGCAACACATGCGAATTGCAATATCATACCAAACCACGAATGTCACGACCTAAGAATCTCAAGTCATCGTGAGACTTTTTACTCTGCCAGAAGTTTTCTATTGCAGGCTCTCTCTCTCTCTCTCTCTCTAATCTCTCACATCTCTCTCACTCACACGCTACAACACACACACACACACACACACACACACACACACACACATACATATATATATACATACATACACATATATATATATATATATAATAAATACAACATTTAATACAATGTTTCCAAAACTTCCAAAACCTTTACAAAAAGATGAGACCTCACCCCTGAACTTTTAAACCTCAAACCTTTTTCATGTCTAGGTTTTCTTTCTCGGCCGTCCTTGAACCTCCGAGACTCCTGTGTATCCCTCACAATAATCGGAACGGCAAATATCTACCCAAAATAAACAGTTCTTCTTCCCCCCTTTATCGCTGCTGACCACTGACAACAGTAGAGTATCCTTGGCAACAAGAAGCATATTCATCCTCATACTACATCCTTGTCTGGCTTCTCCATAAACCATTAATAATCAAACCTTTTCTTTTTTACTAATAAGCGAGATCTCTTCTTTCGGTGTTTCCCTATACCTCCTCTTACTTCTTCCTTATGAACACCATAATATTCTTCGGAATTTCAAGTCAATGGGCCCTGTGGTGGGCTTGTTCCATATGAATAGCGTTCATCTTCAGAGCAATAATAATAATAATAATAATAATAATAATAATAATAATAATAATAATAATAATAATAATATCGTGATATTAGCATTACTCATAACAGCTTAAAACTGTTTACCTGAACAGATAATTTTCAAGTAAACCAATAATTTTTTTTTCACGTATAAATTATGGAATTATATACCTAAGGTTGTGTAAGGAATGAGAAATGGTTGACTGTAAAAGATACAGGCTTGACTGGTGATGGCAACGAGTCGTTACAACGACTGGTGAAAATGTGTGGGAGCATTCTAGATAATGAAAGTGACTGATCGCAAGGGTAAGGTAATGATTGCCAACTCAAAGCCACGAAGACGTTTACTGAACACTAAATAGATACTGGAAGAAAGGAAACGCCAGACTTATAGTGACTTAGAAGACAATGTCAAAGATGTGGCAGACGGGAAAAAAAACAAGTATACAGTGCAACCGAGTTTTCTGTACAGCGGATAATGTTGTGTGAGACTCTCCGCCACGGCCCACGAAACTCTCAGCTGGCCGTGGTGGCCTGTGTTGTTGCGCTACCAGACGCATGATCATGGCTAACGCTAACCTTAAAATAAAAACTACTGAGGCTAGAGGGATGTAGTCTGGTATGTTTGATGATTGGAGGGTGGATGATCAACATACCAATTTGCAGCCCTCTAGCCTCAACAGTTTTTAAGATCTGGGGGCGGACATAAAAAGTGGGGGCAGAATAAAGAGCGGACGGACAGACAAAGCCGGCACAATAGTTTTCTTCTACAGAAAACTAAAACAGGTAGTACTGTGAGGTACTGTATGGGTAAAATATTAGGGAAGAGGAAAGGTGACGTTCACCGTCAAAGAACCGGTAAAAGGTGAATTGAAAAGATGGAGTAAAGTTTTAGGTGATAGAAAGAGTAGCTGAGAAGTTATAATTCGATGCTTTGCTGACGGGAGAGCAGTAGAGTGAATTCAACAGAGAGAGAGACGAATGACGCAGTGTATGTCAGAGGTGTCCGCGTGCTGCTAATGTCTGTGCAACTCTGTGTAAAGTAGAGGCAATATTCATGTTTGATTCAGCAGTTAAAATATGGTAGTGAATTCGATGCTTTACTGACGGGAGAGCAGTAGAGTGAATTCAATAAAGAGAGACGAATGACGCAGTGTATATCAGAGAGGTCCGCGTGCTGCTGTCGGAGCAATCCTGTGTGAAGCAGAGGCAATATTCATGTTTGACTCAGCAGTTAAAATATGGTAGTGAATGACGCGTTCTTTTCCCTAAACCTATGAATTTCAAGTGACTGTGGGATATAGGCCTATGGCTTAAACACAATAGTATAACAAATCAATGTATTAATTCACTAGGATAAAAAAAAGAATACCAATAAAGATAACAAGCTTATATCTCTCCCCTCGATGGCCATGGATACCTTACACAGTGGCAACCACTTTAATAAGATAGGAAACCCTACTAGTGAAGCAATTACATTGCAAATACCACCTTTACACGAAGGTCAAAGAAAGGTCTGAGAGAATTTCCTTCTATAATTATTCCTTACATGCACAGACGGTATTAGTTCAGTGTGTACGTAGTTCTGTTCTTTACTATCTATTTATCTCTTTTTTTCTGTGTTTCCCTTTACTTCCTCTTGCTTGTTCCTAATGAACACCACCATATTCTTTGGAAGCTGAATTTCAAGTCAATGGTCCCTTTGGTGGGCTTGTTCCATACGAATAGGTTTCATCTACTGAATAATAATAATAATAATAATAATAATAGTACACAATTCTGTTCATTACTGTAACCAATATCTAGGCCTTAAGTGCACCCCTGATCTTCGGTTCTGCTAGAACTCACGTGAAGAACGCTATGTACTGTTACATGACATCTCAACTGCATTCTTGAAAGCTTAAAAAACACGCGAAATCTATAGGCCTAAACATTCTTCAAGAATCATATCTAACACAGATATGGAACGTCCGTATTAATTCAAAATAAAATGAAATAGTATTAAGAGTGACAGGCACTGATCTAAATGACATTAATTCTTTAAATCATTGTGTTGCCAATTCCCAGACGGAACCTTTGCTTGGGTTAAAATTCCAATAACCTGATCACTTGCACATGCTGTTTCTGGCAGCGACAACCAACGAATTTTTCACATGAGTTTCGTAAGGTCAGATGGTGTCCTTATGCAGACCAGGCATGACCAGGACCCACTTAGAGGGGTCCAGGGCATGACAAGTAATGCCAAATCTAGAAAAAAAAAATCAGTGCTACCAGCCGCCAGAATGAACTTAGAATATTGAAAATAGAGAAAAACGGTCAATATGGAATATAAAATTTAGGCCAGAGGCCAAGCTCTAAGACCTATGAGGTCATTCAACGCTGGAAGGGAAATTGAGAGTAATAGGTTTGAAATGTGTAACAGGAGGAAAACCTTGGGGTTGCAGCATGAAAAAACTGTTGAGAGGGTGGAAAGTAAGATGGAAAAGAATAAGAACGGAGGTACAGAAAAAGGAATGAAAGGGGTTGCAGCTATGAGGGTCGAAGGGACGCTGCAAAGAAATGCCTACTGTGCACCGAGTGAGGTGCACTGACGGAGCTAACCTCCCACGTGGAGTTTAAGAATGGAACCCAAATGGCTGTCTACGAAGGAAAAAAAAAACATTACCCTACCTCCAGAGAGTAATATAGGATGCATTCTTCAATTTAACATAACGGTGGCTGAATTTAACAACAGAAAGACGGTGAAATCATCTTGCTAGGAAAACAGAGACTACAATATCGAACCAAGTCACAATGCGAGCTTTAGGTTCTATCGAGACGGGAAACAAGAAACGCACTAAAAGGAAGCTCGCCATTTCAATCTTGAACGGATACATCCGTCATAAAGCTACTGTAAATTTACGATGAAGAGAACTCGCCATATACAAGCAAAATATCCAACCACCGAAAAAGCAGATTGCTTTCCTCGATCAATCTTAAAACAACCAATCTGGGCAACTCTCTCCGTCCGAATAAACTTGACGTTCAGCTTTGTCCTGCGGATCAATATTTAATTTGAAGCCATTGAACGGTCAAACTCGTCGGTAGCGAATATACTGTAGTTGGAATGGAGGACTGTCTTCCTTACTGTTATTTTATATTCTTTGTTTACTCTTTATTAATTGGCATTTTCCATTTTGTGAGAGCCTGCTTTGTAAGTTAACGTAGAGGTTATTCCTTACGAATTTCTTTTTAATTCGAATCATAAAAAGCAAACAATGGAGTTGCAGCCACTGATTTGTACATCGCAAAATTAACAACCTCTGCAAAGCCCCGTCTTCATTTTACAGTAATTTTTGGGCTAACGTGAGCATTAGCAATGGAAAACTATACCTTAGGCTATCAACAATGAAACCGCACTTCCTTGGAACAGGTGATACCGGGGAGCCTTAAAGCGAACGGCTCCAGGGGGCGTCAATCGTCCTGTTTCCATCAAGTCTTATGGGGTGAGACTGCAAGACCCAAGTCCAGAGCTGATTAACTACCAGGTACTTCACTACCTGGGGTCAACAAATACATTGGAATTTTGTGGGGGTGTCTAAAGCGCTCCCGGCCGCTAGGGGATCGAACCAAGGAGAGTTGATTTGATTTGATTTTAAGAGATTTAGGCTATCAAGCCAAGCACTGGTACACTTTCCGTCAATCGACGCTTAAGGAAAGTGATAAGAGGGAGTTCGAGTGTGTTAGACAGCAGGATAAAAAGACCTAGAAAATAATGGAAATGAAGTACATAGGTCTAAAAGGTCGGCCTGGGAGGATACCCTATAAGCGAACTAAGAAGTAACGGTTAAAGAGGTTGGACATTAAGACTGAAGACAGTTAGCAGGGATGGAAGTAAAGGGTGAAGCTAAGGGTCGAAGGAACGATGCAAACACTCATAGTAATGCCTACAGTGCACCTCACGTTGATGGCAAT
Organism: Macrobrachium rosenbergii; assembly: GCF_040412425.1. Classification (NCBI taxonomy): domain Eukaryota; kingdom Metazoa; phylum Arthropoda; class Malacostraca; order Decapoda; family Palaemonidae; genus Macrobrachium; species Macrobrachium rosenbergii. Next base: position 77,461,699 of record NC_089796.1, read on the forward strand.
TTACTGCCTAAGAGTGGCTAAATCCAGGAGAGAGAGAGAGAGATTTTTTATTTGAAGATGCTTTGGGGTAGGTTATATATCCGATATATCTGGAGAGAGAGAGAGAGAGAGAGAGAGAGAGAGAGAGAGAGAGAGAGAGAGAGAGAGAGAGAGAGAGAGAGAGAGAAATTTTTATTTGAATATGCTTTGGGGATGTTATATATTTGAGAGAGAGAGAGAGAGAGAGAGAGAGAGAGAGAGAGAGAGAGAGAGAGAGAGAGGAGAGAGAGAATTTTTTTATTTGAACATGCTTTTGGGATGTTATATTTGAGAGAGAGAGAGAGAGAGGAGTAGAGAGAGAGAGAGAGAGAGAGTAGAGAGAGACTTTTTTTAATGCAATTCTGACATGACAAATATTTCGCAGACCATTCGTCGGCGCTTCACATGTTTGCTTGTTTGTTCGTTTGCTTGCTTTCATCCATCAAAGCCCTATCATTTTTGGGGGGGGTTTTCCTGTCACAGCAAAACAATCCCAAGCAGGGAAACATTCGACCTTATATGGCATTTTTCCAATTTCCTTCGACACGTCCCGCATACAAAGGAACGCCATGAAATGGTGGAAAGCTGAAAATGTGAAAGCAGTGATGGGTGGGAAATTAAAGAAAAATGGTGAGAAATGAGGAATGCCTTGCCAAAACACTATCAAAACCCTCTAAATGGAGGTGATCTTGTTTGTAAATTTATAGTCCTACAAAATCTACATTATTCTTGGTTCAATTATTCATGATCATTCATATTAACATGGGTGCAGATTTTAAAACAATAATCACTACTTTTTAAAAGTTGTTTTACTATCATCTACGCTTACATTTATTAAGCCCTTGTTTTTTACCAGAGTTGAACTGGCCTTGAAACTGTGGGCACTTAAACCTTTATGTTTTGTTTAAGATCATTCAACTATGTTATATGGGAAGCGGTGAGGATCATTATTTGCAGAGTCCCAGACTCCAATACTGGCAATCAGTGTAATTTGAACGCCCTCAACACACCAAATTAATTTTTCCTTTTTGCTCAAATGTCTAAGTGATTCCATCTTACAATCACCTCAGCACATAATTGATAAAAACGTCACGGACCTATCAAAATATACAAACAGGAATACAGTAGTACAACGAATTCTTACAATGTAGCTGGTGACCGACATTCCACGGACGCCAGAAGCAACAAACCATAACAAAATGTGCAAATCATAAAAAAAAAAATAAGGACTGAGTAACTGTTTTTCGTAATGTGTAATATCTGATCTAATAAGGTATCGTTGAAACCCTGGATTGCCCAAGATACCTTGGCTAATCACTCTAAACATCTACTGTAACATATTCCCCTGGAGCCTCTGATAAAATACTACGGAATTTACGGTCCACTGCAAAAATGCACCACTCCTGGGGGCCTCTCTCACAGGATTTCCTTTGTTGACATTTTGCCCTGTGCAACCCTTTCACAGGTACAAACACCTCTGACACAAACCCATCTGACGTCAGTGCCATATCCACAACCACGACGAAGACCAATTGTCTGTGCATTTCTGTAGTTTCCATTATAGCGCAGTTTGGGACCGCAGATTTGGGGGGAGGGTTGAGCGATCGATGACTTGACTTGACCGCGACCCAAAGTCGCCACACATACACATAACGGAATAGTTTCATTTTCTTTCGTGAATTTCGCTGCTGCATTCCGTGAAATACGTTGTCGGTCGTGTAATCATTACAGACCCCACAGACGGAGTGAATGGGAACCCTTCACGAACCGTAAATGATGTCACGGACAGGAAAACCCCCTTCCACTCAGAGCGACAAACCACACCTAGCCAGTGGATGGGAAAATCAAAACAAATGTCATAATAGAAAAGAATTTTCGACTTCTACCTGTTTGATGGCCCTTCCGATTTCGTGGATGATTCGGTCTTTGACTCCTCCCTTCAGAGCTGCCATTGTCTCATAGCAAATCCCCTCCCGAGGCGTCGGAGGAGCAGAAAAGAAAAAGAATAATTTTCCCGATCTTCACATGCTGAAATTCTCACTCCACAAATGCCAACAGCTGACTGAACTGAAATCGTTGTTCTGTGCTGTACGAGAACTTCCAACAACTGCATGTCCACAGCAGCTGCCAAAACAAAGAAACGTAATCTCATTTCTTTCTTCTTTGTGTATAGACCACGTTTTTTTTATTATATTTGCGTAGTTATAAGTTATATTGCGCACAAAAACAAGACTGTATTCACCAAATTTGCTTTAAGTCGGGAAGAAAATAACATCTTACGTTTGGCAACAGAGGGCTCCTCCTTCTATCTATTTAGGATGGCAGCATTCGTTCTCTTCTTCCCAAAGCTCCTATAATTAAATAATCAAAAGTTGCGTAATATTTACTAGCTATTTCCTTGTACTACAGTCACAGGAATTTTGCGTATATTCAGCATGTGCAGAAACCGATTAAAGGCGATATGTTAATTGCATATTCTGATCACCCTGCCATTCGGGAATACATCATACATCGTCCTTCATTTTGAAAGAACGTAATTATTTTATATAATTTCCAAGTAGTAGTAATCCGTTTTGCTGCTATATTCACTCAATGTAAAGATCGGTTTGCTTGTGTTCGTCTCCTTTGTTGAGTTGGGGAGAAGGCAATTTTGCATTTATCTACACGCTATCAAAAATTTGCAAACTGGACGATAAAAAAACTATCGTCAATATATTGGATATCATCGCGAAATAGGTGGATTTGGTGATACGCTAGATGTAAAAATCCAACATCGATTAATTTTCTGGGTCATGGGTGAGTTACACATAGACTTACGGTCGCTTGTTTTTCAGAGAATTCTATTTTGCTGGCCTACCCTAGGATTTTCGCTGGCTACCCAAGAGCAAAAGCCTGTATTAGAGTAAGACCAGCTAAACTAAAACAAACGTACGTAACCTAGTCTAGACTGACACCGATGCTATCTGAAGAAGATTACCGTTCGAATGCCATCCAAAACTATCACTCTAGCCCGAAGTTTGCGTTGTACGCGTTACTCCCTGGACACTTTCAAAACTGACTGTATTCCTTATTAGAAGCTATGGTATGCTAAACAATATAATTTCTACTGAACAATATTAATTTTTTCTTGTTTATTTCTCTGGTTCATCATAATAATCATCGTATACCCTACTTCAGCACAATAGTCTATTTGTATTTTACTGATGACCAAAACCTGAACGAAAAGTCTAGGCAATTACTGCATTTATAAAATTGAAAGCCTACCATCAAAAAATTTGAAATAACATGGCGAGAATTTAATTTGCAAGACTAAACCTTTCGTTATACATGATATTTATACATGTTCTAAAAATAATTAAAATGATTAAATTTACCAATTCACGGAACCTCCTCCCCAAAAAACTATATATTTGTAGTTAATAAAGAGTTTCAACTCTTTCATAAAGATTCACTAGTTCCCAAAACCTAACAATCATCTAGGACCAGTTTACTGACCAAATATTGCGTATGGAAAAATTTGTTTCATTTTACTTAACTTTTCTTTGCTGTCTACCAGAAATCCTACGAACTAGTTCGGGGTTTGTACTTACATTCTTGAAGGCCTTCAATGCGAGGTCTTTGGATACTGGTCCAAAGTTTCACAGGCTCGTCTTGATCAGCCTCTGCCGAATGATCCAAAACCTTGCACAGAGTGTCTCCTACTAAAGGAATGGAATGTAGAGTTTAGGCCAAAGACATAGCACTGGGACCTGTGTGGTCATTCAGCGTTTGGAAAGGAAATTGAGAGTAGGTAGATTTGCAACGTGTGGCAGGAGGGAAAACTCGCAGTTGCACTATGAAATAATTGTTAGGAGAGGGTGGATAGTAAGATGGAAGAAAGGTAGAGCAAAAGGAATGAAAGGGGTTGTAGCTAGGGGCCGAAGGAACCTGCAAAAACCTTAAGTAATGCCTACAGTGCACCCTGTGTGGTGCACTGACGGCACTACCTTCCCTAAGGGGGCCTCCTACTAAAGGAATTGAACTGAATCACCACATACAGGATAAAAGCCAAACACCGAGTCACTTTCAATGAATGAGCACTTACTTAAAAATGAGTAGGAATACCTACACGAGGAAAACTTGAAGCTTACATAAAAATCCAGTGGGTCATGAAAATTTATATTGAAAACCAGTTTTCTCTTGTGACATTCGGTTATCATTATTATAATCCTCACATATGGCTTTTTCGTACAGTGACGACTGTCAGTTGAAGAGTTTCAGGTTCGTGTGACAAGAGTTACACGCTGTGACTTCTACCTCCATTTTCTGATGGGTGACATGTGTATGCCTTATACAAGGCCTTGTTAAAATTATGCTGGTCCTCCCATCAGGGGAAATCTTAGCGAGTAAGTCTTAATGAAGGGTTGACTTAATGAAATATAGGCTGTCAAGACAAGCACTGGGACAAAAGGCCATTATGTGCTCAAGACAGTGAAAAGAGTAAGCCGGAATGGATGGACACCAACTTCCTGTGCCTGCTGGTACTAACAAACACAAAGCCAACACTCTGGCCTAAGAGGTAGGGTCCATCTAAATTAGTACCACAGAGCAACAACAGGACACAAGTATCATATCCAGATCACCATCTACAAAATCCTGGAGGGATCGAACCATACTGTCGAGTCTCTTCAGGAACAGATGGGGTCAGAGTTTTTGTACAAACTGAGGAATGAACAAGAGCGTCAGGGATTTCCAACCCTGCAAGTGTCACACAAGATAGGATAGGCAGTTTAACTGGCCATCAGGCTCCCTCAAGGAGGGCTCAGGCTAAAAGAAGTGTCTTGAGAGGGAGAGCTCAGTCTAAGGCCTCTGCTCAAGGTTTATACAGTACCCGAGCTGGTCTGCAGTGAATGTGGGTCGCATCCTGCTCTGGAGGTTGCAGCTCCCAAGGTGAGTAAGACTGTTTAAAGTTGTTCAAAAGTATAGATAACTCTACACTGACGAAGAGCAAACTATTCCCTTCCCTTGAAAGGCCTGGCTTAAAGCAGTGACAGCCTTTCATCACAGGAGCTGAGACGAGCTTGCCTTGATGAAGGTAGACGAGAAAGTATGCATTTTGTTAAACAGTACCTACAACCAAATTGAGACCCTGTCTGACACACCAGATGAAGATGGCCCACTTTCCTTGGTACACATTAGCCGAGGACTCCCGGGGGTACACAGATCTGTGCAGTCCTACAAGAAAACCCCCCTCTTGCCTTTTCATCCTGGGATGAGCTATCTGTGGACACCTTGAATGAGGCAATGGCTCGTGACTCTGCAGACAAGAAAATCATACCTTCTTGTCAGAGTCACTCTATGAGGTCATTTGTCAGTCCACAGACTGACAGGTCCACCTGTTGAGGAGTGGCATATAGACCTTCCCCTGGCATGTTAATGGGGGAGGCGGCTTGCTCGATCTAAACAACAGGGAACCTTCCAAACTGGAGATCAGACTCTTCACCTGGTCCAAAACACCACTTGCTGGCAATCTGAACAACAGTCTCATCTCAGTACACCAAGTGGAGAATTCAATAAACAAGATTGGGTTCAGAAGGGGTGGCAAGGTCTCTATCTCTAGATTATTGTGCTCACAAATGAGCTTAGTAGCCAAATGGTCCTGCAGGGTTCTGACAGTGACAAACCCTCTGCTCCTATCAGATCCACAGAATGAGTTTGATAACCTTCCAAAGGGTAGGATGACATGTCAGCCTGCTCAAGTAACCGTTCAGGGGTGGTGGTGCACGATCAGCACCAACCACCAAACCACAAGCCAACTATGATTGACCAACCAATAGCCTAAGAACTATACACGTTAGAAGCTCCAGGTCATCAGATGCATGCTATCACACCCGCACACCAGGGACTTTGGACAAACCAAAATCTGTCCAAGGTGCTGCATAATCATGATAAACCAAGGTTGCTATTATACGGCAGCATGTCACACATGAACCTACATCAATGCATACCATCTGGAGATCGCTCAGGAGCTACGTGAAAGGAGTAGCACCAAATGTTTTCCTTGCTCAAAAACCATTGCATCAACCAAACCTACAGTAAATGTCCAACTAAAGGGAGTTCACTTGAAGCCCAACGAGCCTTTTGGGTCCTTTTCTTTCTATAGAAGGGAAAAGGAGAAGAGGAGGAAGAGCTAAAGATGGGTCTTCTGCACTTCTTTAACTTATTCCTCTCCAGTGGAGGACAAATTGTGGAGGTAGGGACTGCAGATGCCAACCGAGTAGACCTGCATTTGATACCAAGGGTATCACAGGTAGGAAAACTGCTGCAGGAGATTCAGTAGAATTGAGCTCCCTAGTAGGAACAGGGGCAGCAACAGCAGCAAGAACCATAGGTAAGTGTTCAAAGAATAAAATAATGAGTGTCCAAAAACACCGAATTGGCCACATCCACAGGTACTCCAAAGAAGCCTTAATCCAAGGAGGAGCCAACACGACAGGGGTAAGAGGTAAGATGATGACCACATCAGAGTCTTGCCACACGACCCAAGCATGTGCACTTGGAGTGTCACTACAGGAACGTGTGTGCTGGCTACCCATCCTCATGCACGTAAGCCTCTCAGCTAAGCCAGAGCAGTTTGTTTGGAGCAGCCTGAAAAAATTCAGCAGCCTTTTCTTGGCCTTCCTCGGTTCTTGTCAAACCTCTTTTCCTGTGAAGTGTACCAGCTCAAAGTCACAGGACTGAAAATTAGGGTTCCATTTCTTATCCTTGCTGAAAGGAGAGAAACATCAAGGACGCACTCACTACCACAGGAAGCATAAAGCAACCACACACTTGCCCTTACATGTTACTTTGGTACATTTGCATTTACAAAAAATCAATATACTAGCCAGTAAAACGAGCCACCAATACTTGACAGCAACCAAACGAGCCAGCAAGTGGGAAGTTGGGGGTTCCTTCCACACAATCAACTTGTCACCGAGTACTTGTTCGAACTGAGGAATACTCTTACATAAATGGCTATGGTTTGTACTCCCACAGGAACAGACAGACATACCATAGCTGTTTGCTAATTTTGAAGTCCATCACTGTCTCCACTTTTGTTGCAATTTTACCATTTTTTGGGGGCAGTCATCAAAAGTTCTGACTGCATTTGCTAAAGAAGGTTGAATGTTTACATCAGCCTGTAAGTTGCTGGATGGTTTTAAGTCCAGGTCTACAAGTCTTATTTTTTACTGCTTGTTTTTTGTGTTGGGCTTATTTGGAGTGACCCTTTAGTTACTTTACATGTGAAACTGATGTATTCTGGCTAGCACATTCCTCGAATCCTGGTTTCACCCATCATACTTGGCTAACGTGATCAACCAGTCTCAAAATTTCCACATGAAGATCACAGTTACTGCATTACATTTTTTTCAGCTGCATAATCATAAACTTTCATCTTGCCTATACCTGGAACATACCCAGTCAGATTTATCTTTCCATATCATATCCACATGATCCACTGGCTAAATGAAGAAGAAATCTAGTACTACTGAAATTTCAGTCAAACTATCAACTAAAGCGGAGGGACATTTCATTGAACATAACTTTTAAGCTTCCCAAAAAGATTTAATCTTTCTCAGTGCAGCCCTTTAGATGCTAAGTTGGTGTGTCTAACTTGTAGATGCAAAAAAAAAAAAAAAAAAAAAGAAGAAGAAGAAGAACAGGTTCTTAAAAGGCCACTTCCAGTATAGAATGCTCCTTTATTGAACATTTCACACTCACACCGAGTAATGCAAAACCAGATGACATATACTCTCAGCAGTCTAACTCCTTCACACTCACACTTCACCAATTTGTACATATTAAGAGTCACATTGATATAAAATAATCTTATCAGTATTACAATAAACCTCTCAGGGATCCAACAGACAGGACAAGACAAGGGGCGGTACACTCCGCTTCTCACAACCAGCCACTCATTTCTAGTCACTCGTTTTTACTACTCATATTAGTTACCGCAACAGCAGCCTACAGATACAACTCGCATTTAACACAAGTCCGTCAGCTATACCACACTAATGAAGTGTTCGTACATTTTCAAGGAGTGAGCCTGCCTTGGTATTCTATATACATCACTTATTTATAAAGCGCACAATTGTCGCATCTTGCAGAGGACTTTGCATGAGCAACACTAAAGTGGGGGGTGACAAGCTGCGGATGGCTAATACCAGGGGCAGTGATAACCACAATGAAAGGCTTTACTTAATCTATTATAAAGTATTATTTATAGAAAAAAATTATCCTGCTATATTCAGTGACAAAAACTTGACATTAGCTATCCCCAGCATTCACCTTAGTAACATAAAATGCTATGTCCACCTGCACTATTCATTTGTTTAAAATATGTACAGCCCTTTGTAGCAAGATGTTGGAATAACCTGTGCGACAAGAGAACTATGAACATTCCTAATGAAAACTTAAAAAAATATGAAAAAAAAAAAACAATGGCCATTAACCATGGGCATCATATAAAATATTCAACAATGATCTCCTAACAAGGAACCGTGAAACAGTATGACTTCATGGGCTTGCTAAGCCTTAAGTATGTACAAAGAATGTTCATAGTGGTAAAAAGACTTCATTCATGAAAAAAGCTTAGTTGAATGCCTCTTCTGAAATCACCACAAAGCCCCTACCTGTGCATGGTCAAAGAGGGTCAATTTAAAATACAGTATACACCATTTACACTTTAGTGATATAACAGAGTATCTATTCTAATACTTTGTGCTCCTGATAAAAAAATAGTGAAATAATTTTTAAAATATTCTACAATAACCATGCACAGGGAGGAGAAGTGTAGCACAAAGCTTACAAAACTGTCTGGGTTGATATATAAAGCACAATTTCATATTCATTACAGTTTCATCAGGCCTTTTCACAGAGTGAACAACAGTTAACGAGATCCATCAGGCTATAAAGAACTCAAGTGAAAAGTGACATGAATATAAAATCGTGGCATAAGCCCAACCTGGCCAATAATTTATGTACAGTGGCCAACGATCGACCTGTAAATGAAATACAGTAATCATACTGTAGTTGTTAGGTGAACTCATGCCCCCAAAATAAAGCCTACCTCTCCAACTTAAAGATTTTCTCTTTTTAAGAGATCATTTCGCTGGTATAAAACTAGTTTTCTGTAAGAAATTTACCTTCATATTCCCTATTCAGTAGGAGGAACATGTAAATATGATACAATTTGGTTTCAACTTCTGCAATAAAGCAGTTTTAATACCTATTAAAACGTCTCTCAAATAAAACAAGAGCAAATCATCTGAACTACCCAAAGTAAACTCTTGCCACAGTAAACAACGCAATAAAATCTTCGGATCAAATCAATAAAAAATATATATAGCTATACCAAAGGATGAAACAGCAAAAATATCACTAAACTTGATCTGCAAAATACATAACACTAATAAACTGACACTCACTGCTTGCAACAATTTAAAAAAAAATTCTTTGTGACAGCTTTTCTATCAAAAGATAAAACTACTCAAAAATCAAAGTCAACAATCTAAATGTGATAGCGCTATATCCGTGTCTACCACATATATACGGTATATATCTCATGAATATATATATCTGCAATGCATGACTGTCAGTTGCTATAAATAAAAGCTCACTATTACAGGAGTTTACTGTTGTTCATGGTAATTTATACAAATGCTCCCTAATATCACAAACTGGAACAAAGGGAAGTTTAAGAGGCATTGTGAAGCATTTACCTAGACCACTAACCTAAAGTGACTAATAAAATGAGAGAGAGAGAGAGAGAGAGAGAGAGAGAGAGAGAGAGAGAGAGAGAGAGAGAGAGAGAGAGAGAGAGAGAGAGAGAGAGAGAGAGAGAGAATTGAGAAAAAACCTGACAACTTAAGTTAATTTACAGCATTTCCCAAGTAAAGCACCACATTTAAAATCAAAAGCGCTCTTTCCTGATATAAAAAAAAAAAACAAAACAGGGGAACATAGGAGGAAAAATAAGCAACAGCCCCCAAAAGAATAACTGTCATAAAAAAATAATTGACGTGGGTTATATACATATATTATCAATATAAAGACACGATTTGGTACAAAACGGAGCAGCTATGAGTTACTGCTTTCGTCTTCTTGCTTTCTTTACTACACGGCCACTTGGAGGTGCGGGCGCTGCATAGGGATTATCCGCACTGAAATGGAAAAGAAAACAAATGCATGAAGTAAATATTTCTTCCAAGACAAAATAACTAACTTTACCATCCGATATGGAACATTTTTCCCAAATTTCTTCCCGGACAAAATACCTAATTTTCCTATCAGATGTGGAACATTTTTCCTCAAACATAAACATAACTTCATGTACATTCACCTCTCCAAAGCAAACTAAAGTTTACTTTCAATTGTCACACACATTTCAAGTTCACTGTCCTGAATGCCAACTGATATTTTTCTTTAAAAGACTTTTTACATCAGCTATGTACCAACCCTATCTAGCCTTACATTGCAACAAACAGTTAAGTGTTGTGTTACACTGGCAGAGCCTTGCATATTTCTGTTAACTTGCATATTTGTAGATGAACAATATTATCACTGCATAAATACCATGCATTTCTACTACAGCATACATATTTTTTATAAGTTATCAACCTCTTCCCTTTACAAGCTGTAGAGAAATAGAGTGAGTCCAAAAGTGGTTGGTGAACTTTGGAACACTTGATTTTGACAAACCTTTTCCTTAAAGAACAGCACATACAAATTTATATGCTTTTAGATTTTGCTTTATATCTTAGTTAATTTCTCTATTATTTTTCAAGAGTTTAACCACTGATGTTCAACAATCTATGAATAGATCACTGTTACTATTCAACATGACTAGGTACATAATGTTAAACATCACTGGAGTTTAGCTAGATGTCCAACAAGCTAGATGTCCAACAATGTTCAAAATACTATACTACACGGTACACTGTAGGGTTAAAAATCTCCCTTTTTAAAGATAATGGCAATTTATTATAAAAGGTATTAAAATTTTGTAGTAGAATTTTATATAGAACTAAATGGGAACACAGAGGAAGCATTAAACCCCACTAGCATAAACTTCAACTAAAATGAGTTTTTTTTTTTTTTGGTACTCTTTGGTAAAGTATATTACAAAAAAGATATACAAACTCTGCTACAGATCACCCAAATAGTCACTGTTACAGCATGAAAAATAATTGTGCAGAAAGCAAGCATGTCAGAAAAAAAAAAAAAAAAAAAAAAAAAAAAAAACAACAACAGGTGATTTGCCAACCCCAAAACTCAAAAGCTTAAGGTTTACAGTAGGCGACCTTATGTATTTAACTGGGACTTTATGTGGTCAGGTCATTCAGCACTGGAAATAATAGTAGGGCATAGCTGAAATACACATTTTAAAAATAAAAACATACACGACCCCCTACGAAAGGTGTCGCCTGTCTGTGTTGTATAGCTCTTAATGAATTCTGCTTTTAAAGGACAATGTTTCAAACCCATTCATTCACTAGCCACTTGAAAACCTCTCCCAGAGCAAAAGTTGTGACGTGACATTTCTCTCTGCTGTTTGCGGTTACTACTCGTGCTGTTATGATCACTCTGGAGGGTCTTTAAAGAATTTTTTACCTTTTTAAGCTCTGTAATTATTGGATTTCTTATACTTTTCTATCAAAAAATTAAAACCTGATACCCAGCAAATGCTTTCATTAGTGGCGAACACCATTTGCAATAAGATAACAGTAACTCAAGTACTTAACAAAACTTCCTGCTTAATTAAATAAAGAAATTTTGTTCAACTACTAAACAAGAGAGCAAAAATTTGTTTAATATTCAGTGAAAGTGCAAAGCTATTGGTCAACATCCCAAGAAAGAACCTAAAACCTATATTAACATAATACACTTCACCAAAGATAAAAAATTATAATCCTCATTACAACGTTAATGTTATTTTCAACGGTAATGAATCTTCGTTACAAAATCCTAATCAAGAAATGTTAACTCCATACTGTCAACACCACACAGGTACACACGGACTGCTAACTCACCCAAAAGCAGGGGCTTCTACAGGCGTACTTCCAGCACCAAACTGAAATATCCTGGAGGATGCGTCCCCGGTGTTCTGAAAATGATAGTTGCAAGTTAAGGCATGTTCCTATACAATGTCAAATAAACTTTCACTTACTAATTGAGTGCATTCCATTAAGTGTTATATTATGTAGTTTAATCACACACCATAGTTAAAACTCATGATTCTCATAGTTGCCTAAAAGATTTGTTCTTTATACATTAAAACTACATCTTAATTAGCCAACAACCAATTTTCTAAAAAGCTAATAAAGAATGGAAGGACAAAGGTAAGTTCTCCCAACATTATCCAAGTCATTCATCACTTGCCAAATTATATAACACAAAAACATTTAACTTTGTTAAAACTACATTTCAGCATTGTGGGGTTGGTTCATATGGAGTACTCGTCAAATAACACATCCATAGGTTAAGCAAAGGGTTGATAAGCATTTCAAGGACTTTTCCTTTTTCCTGAAATAAACAAAATTCTCTAACTTTTCCTTTTTCCTGAAATAAACAAAATTCTCTAAAACGTTTTTGCCTCATTCGAATTGTGATGTTGTGGAAGTGACTAAATTTTCCACCACCAATAAGGTGACTTGTACAAGACCCATATCGTTTCCTCATTAGGTCCTTCATTGTAAACCTGTCACTCTTAAATCAGGGCCATCCAAGCTATTTTCAGTGAGCAATGTCATAAAAAAAGTCAAGCATATCACTGTTATACTTTACAATGAATAATTATACGCAGCAGAAATTATTATTCCAAAAATTACTATAATTTACTTGCTTAATTAAAATTTATCAAAATAACTTTACATAAAACAATTACCAGATGCATCAATGGCTGTTTATATGATCATTATCGTTTTAATTATATACAGTACTGTACTTTCATATAGTGCAAAACACAAAAAGTAGCCCTGACTTGAAACTTTAGACTTAAAAGGTATGTCCAAGTCTGGAAATAAGTGAATGTATATTTCATTCTTAAGCCAGTAAGTGTTTTTCTCATCAGCTATAAATTATTTTTGTAAACCCGTTACACAGCCAAAGACAACTCTAACCACTCAACCAGAATGCAAGTGAGGCTTGACAGCTATGGAAATTTTAAATTAACGTCACAGGTTTATCATGAACATTTGCCTTAAATCATGGGGTGAGAGACATACATGGACAAAAGTGCCTGAATGACTAACTAGTCCAGCCAACAGGACACCGTTGAAAAAATTAAAAATTATGTAGCTATCTTAAGTACCCACAATACAACTCTTAGCTCCTGTTTGCTTATTACATAAGGAAGGTAGATTTCTGTACCTAAGTTATTTAAAACTTAAATATACTGTACTATGATTAACTGACAATTTTCTAATGAGTACAGGTATATGTGTCCTAACCTTTTTGATATCCAAGGTGTGTAATTGATAACACTTGTGCACTATACGGTTGACTGCTCTTGCCTGTGCTGATAATCTACATCCTTCTGATTGGTTGAACTATGCATTTTGATATTTGCAGTCTCCCTTTACCAGGTAGTAAACTGACATTTCATGTATCTTAGAAATTTCTGGGATTTCTATGCACAGCTTAGGAGATTGTAACTCAGTAACGACTACGGCTCCAAGACCTCTCAATCGATGACTTTCTAATCGACATCGAAGTCAAACTCTGCATTCTTGTTTTAATAACCTAAAACATGCCTCAGCACTAAGTTGAATGGCACATGCATATATCTGTTCATTTATTCTCAAAGTTTTTTGCAATGGTTTTATTTTGCATTGTTATAAGCAGGGATTCACATTTTTGTGTCCTCAGCAAACTTACTTAACCCTGGCATTATGGATAGCTTTTTCTCTGGTATATTTAGCAATATTTATACCTAGAAATGTGTGCTATTGGAACCATTTCACTGGGTGACACAGGTCTTCCCCCAGAAATAGATTTTTCCGTTGTCAAAATCCCTTTATTTTGCTTGTCAACCTTATATCTAGGTCATTTATGTAGATGATGAAGAGCAAAAGGGACTAAGTACCAAACTTTTGACTCTTTCCCAACATAAGATACCCCATACATATGCATGTACCGAGGATATTGTTTCATCTTATGAAATCTACATGCCATAAAAACTTAAAAGGTTGATTACATATTACTGTATCTTCATTACAAAAAACCATGCTGCCTGCTTAGAATCAAAATGCTTGTAAAAGTTTCGTTACGCAATAGACTTCAAATAGTTGTCCAGGAGTTGAAATTTCTTAAATACTGATGAAATATTTCGTTGTTTTCCATCATTCACTGCCTTTCTTCATTCTGAGGATACTTTGCATACGTCATGAAAAGCAAGAAGCAACTCTTCCGCTCCTTTAATCAACCTCAAATGGAAATCAACTTAAGACACACTTTCTTGGTTTAACATTTTCTTCGTGTCTTCTGACGTTTTGGTTAAACTTTCTTTCTGTGCTTTTCACTACCGTATTTCTCTGGTTAACTCCTTATGGCTCCTGTCTTTGGTCTGTTTTTGGAACACTAAGTCTTTCTGACGTGTCATCTGGTAAAATATTTATTTAGAGAGATCTGCCATCCCTACATCACTACCAATATTATCACCATCTCTATCTTTTCGTCACTACCGATATTATCGCCATCTCTATCTTTTATGGGACCTGTTGTCCTCTTGATTGGTTTCCTACTGTTCACAATTGCATTTTCTTTTGAGAGAGAGAGTTTACTACCCTGATTACTAATAGCAATGATGCTGGATCTCAATTTCGAAGTGGGTGCTAGCAATTCCACTGGGTCAGAATTGTACCTTAAATTGGGGTCACTTGAATATTGTCTGGTGGCATAGCACCTGGCGACTAGTGTAACTCATTTCTATATATTCACACCAAACGATCAGTGATGGTTGAAATAAAGCAAGAGAGATACAGTATTTCCCTGTGATAAGTTGAGTGCAAATGACAAAACATGACATTCACATTCTTGGATGACATTTGCTATGGTGCAGGCTGGGGTTGGGGCCATTTAACCCAGATTCTGGGGATTGTTGTGAAGAGCAAAGGTTTCTGATTGACTGATTATAAAATTTAGGTCTTGAAGACCAAGCACTGGAACCCATCAGGATTATTCAGCGCCATAATGAAGGTGAAATATACAAGTTGATGATAAGATTGATAATGAATATGTGAATGATGATATACTAGTAAAATTCAGCGTTAAAATATGAACGTAAAAAATGAAGAATGATACTGGACAGAACCGGCAAAAAATAAAAATATGTTGAACTTTTATATTAAAATATATACTTAGCATATAAAATAAATATGACTAAATAGTCTTCCCCATTAGTAAGTACTTTGCCCTAAGGCGATTAAATTTAGGAAAGTGCACCAGCATGTGCTCAACAGATAGCTTACCACCATAGAGAGCACAAATGGGGCACTGGTTCCCTCTAAAATATACCTATGAGTGGGCGGTATGTTTTAATCTTGCTAAGATGATCTCAAATCTTCCGTTATGATTAAAACCCAAACTCCAAAAATCGATACTTTTTCTGTTTCTGTGCTTCCTATATGTAGATAAAATTGGGGAAGTTCACCTCTGCTGCAATTTTGTATGGATGTATTGTCCGATAACTGGACACATATCCAAATGCGGCACCTTATTAGTTAAGAAATCACATCTTGCAGCATCCATATCCAGGAAAACCCTGAGATGAAGAACTTGATTCTACACATGCACATAAATAATATACAATTTTGTTTATTTGCATAAAATTGCTACATTCTAATTAGACAAAAAGAACCTGTAAGACATTTCCTGTGGATACCACATGCCTAGTAGCAGTGGCAAACCAACAGCTAACTAGCTCACTCTTTGTCTTTCTGCTGGCCGAGTAACAGTTAGTCGGTTCTCCCCAGCGTTTCAGCCACAAATGCCCTTAAATTTCTTTTCTTTACTTCTAATGACATCTTTTGTGAAACTGCCTATGGACTCGTTTTAACGGAATGTTCTCTTAACTAGAGGATTTCAGACTGATCACATTATACTTTATCTTTTTACACATTAACCATTAAGAGGTTTTTACAGGCTTTGGTCATGTACTTTATCTTTTTACACATTAACCATTAAGAGGTTTTTGCAGGCTTCGGTCACTGGCTGGCAAAAGGTGTTAAAGATGGGTTAAGTATATATGCTAAAAAAAAATATTTTATTCTGTATTTTTGTTTTTGGTTTTGCAAGTAAACTATACACAGTATGGTTATTTTTTCCCAGGGTAAAATTTCTGACTACGTACAGCCGTCAATATGGATACCTACACAATATAATTTAAATGCTACACACTATTAAACTTATGCTTAGATGTAACTTGCTATCAAGTGTGCTGATATTTTTAGATGTTCCATTAAATACAATTTAATCACACAAATATATGTACCATATTCCAGACTAGGCAATTACACTACTACTAATCACTTTTGATAACACACAAACACAAAATTGCTTACATGAATTTTTTTAATGCATTTGTTTCGTTGTGCGAACACAAGCTCTGAAATTCTAAGATCTGTGGTTAAAATAAGTGTAGCTGAACTGTACGTTTACCACCAGATAAGAAATAATTGTTAATTGTTGTGTGTATGTGAAGACGCATACATTGCATTAAGGTGAACTACATATGTACTTTCCCTTGTGAACTACTTTCACTTTAAAGCATAGGTATGCAGCTCTCGTCAACTGCTTTTTCCTTCTTGTTTCAGTGCTGCTGTAGTTAGTTGTTTTTAAGTATTTGTTGTCGCAGTAACTTTTTTCCCCAGTATATGTAATTAATAATTTTATGAAGTGTTGTAAATATTAAACTATGGCAAAATACAGCACTTTTTTTATGTATAGTTTTTTAAATATTTATATTTCAGATATTAGTAGCCTTGCAATATACAACTCTTGTTTTTTGAGAAATGGCTAAATTTTTTATCGCAGTTCTTTTGTTTTGCTTTTTGTTTTCCACAGGATTTTCTTGCAGGGACCAGTGTAAGGGGATAGTATCATTCTGCTTATCTCTTTTTTTTTTTTTGTGATCTTTAGCACAACTTTGAGATGCCTCAAAGACAATGTTTAGTTGCCTGGTAAGCCATGTCTGACTCTGACAGGGACTCTCACTACCTTGGCAGCTTACATAGAGGCTAGATATGTACTCGTAAATTTGCCTGCGAGTATGAACTAAAAGCTATAGGTGAATTAAATGCATCAACTGTATCACAGCTGCATTCTGTTAGCAGTCCTGCTCCTCTGCTTTGAGATGTTTCCGTGATGGAAAAACCTTTCACCTGATGATGCTTGTGCCTCCCTTCCAAGAAGGTAATGCCTCTCTCTCCTGGATACAGTACTGTCTTTCTGACAACTCAGCAAATTGCTCTGATGACTAAATAGCACCACTGTTTCATGAATTCATCAAGTCAACAATTCATACTCAGATTCAAGGAAGCCTTGAACCCCTTCTCTCTCTCTCTGTTCCTTCCATTTCTTCATTTCAGCCTTTTAACTCTCAACCAGCTGGTGGCTGTTTACTCCTTTGATGAAATGCTTACCATTACCTGATGGTTTTATCATATTTCTGACAAAATTAGTTTCTGGCAAGGGCCATCAGATTAATGGCAGATAATGCAGTTAGCATTTTAATAGTCTATCCTCTTCATGTTAAGGCTTGTTCCAAAAGTTAGTTTTAGTCCTTCTATCTATCCATGGGAGTCAATGAATTCAAGTAGGAGATTTGCTGTGACCATATTTGTTCAAGTTCTCTAAATGCATGGTCCCTTGTAAGGTCATTAGCAAAAGTGATCAGAGTGAAAAACCAAAACTAAAATCTGACTGCAGAAGGAAGGAAAAATTCTACTCGGCTTCAAAGTTGCAAAGCAAAGTGGTGGGAAACTGGAGAATCAAGAGAGCTGGATAATGGATAATGATAGTGCATTCTTTTGAAGATGGCTTGTTCAGTGAAGCCCTGAAAGATGTGGAATTCTGTCTGGAGGAGTGCTTTCAGGAAATTCATCATTTTGCTGTAGTCTACCTAGATAAGGGAAGAGCCAGGGAACAAGAACCAGTTGTGTGTGAGCAATGACCTTTTAAGTAGTTTTAGAAGAAATCAGGCAATAGGAAAAATGGCACACTCAAGGTTCTGAATGATGTTATTGGCTGCCTCACTTCACATTATCCTCAGGGAGGGATTTTCTCAAGGCACCTGGCTAGCTGTAGATTCTAGGGTTAACTACTCTTCAACCACAATGCCTTGTGGTCAGGTAAGTCCAGACTTCACGGAGTGCCATTTTGAATATTTTAAAGCTTTGGATCGCCATCACAGCCTGAATTCCCAATCTACATATAAATCAATCTACAGTGAGGAATAAGAGGCCTCACAGTAAGACTAATTATGATGCCATGCAAATAATAATGTAGTGGACAGAAAACAGTGCTCGTTCCCAACCACCAAATTATGTCAGCCCAACATACACTTCTCAACTGACCTTGAAACTACTGCTCTTAAGCATAATCAATCTTTGAAGAGTCCCTGCACAAGGTGAAGAGTGGCTGGAGATCCTTGAAATTACCCTTCAAGCAAATGTACTTTACTTCAATGTTCAAATGCGTCTTTACCCAAAAACACATCAATGATATGCTTTCCTGTAACCTTTAATAAACTGTTTATACTTCTGGGTTCAGAAAACAAAACCAACAAGCATACTAACTGTTTGTGCTTGATAATGTTCTCTTTTCCAAGCTTCAAATCATCATAATCTAATTCAACAATACACGTTTCCAATACGTGAGCAATTCTACTTTTCAAATATACCTCTTCATCATCTAGAGCCCTCATTCATGGTCCAGACAGGAATTCTGGTATCTCAAGACAGTAACTGAGCAGTTAAAAAGAGCTATAACACATTACATCTTCCTACAAGACTTCCCAGAATGCAAACTATCCTCTCATGAGTACAAGTTTTCAAGATAGGTGCAATCTTAAAATTGCTTGTGAAAGTGATGGAAGTTTAGAGAGCCCTGGTCTTTTGGTGGGACCTGGCTGCCACTGACCCCAAAATCACCAGGTCCAAAGAAAAAGCATGTCACTGAAAAAACTGCCCTTCTAGACAAAACCCAGATAGTTTGTTGACAGAGGATGAATTGGGGCATAGAAGGACATCCTGTAAATTCAAGGAAGCCAAGATGTTCTCCTCCTTGATGTCCTACTTCACTGACTTATCTCCATCCTTAAGGCAGTTTTCTACAGGAACTTGTTCAGTGGGCACAAGTCACTGATCAGGCGCCATCTTCCAGTTAGTCTTAGATAAATGGAGAATACTAGAGCTCAGCCAGTCACATCCTTGATCACCTTTTCCTGATTATCAACATCAGCTCTAGTCCAAGTCCTTGGCGAGTCAATGTTCACTCAGATACTTTACACTCCATAGTCCACTGGGTGCAATGTAAAAAGGAGGGCTTGTTTCTAGAAAGGGGAGTCAGCGACCAGCACAAGTCACGTCCACTTCTCGAGACTGGTGCCTCGAGGAAACAGCTGAAGGACCAATGACAATCAAGAAACCAATTTCAAAGCAGCAGATGCCAAAGTTCGGTTGCCTAGATTTTGTTCTTCCGTGCCCAGTACTTCCTTCTGTTGCCATACTGTGATGGCAGAAACACAGCACAAGGAGGGTCCATCTCAAGTAAAGTCATGAAAATTCGGTAGACCCTAGAAGGCAAACTGACAAATTTGCTTCAGTGATAAACCAAATTGAATACACATCTCCATTTACAATCTCTTCATAGGCAGTATATACTACTGCAAACAGTACTAAAAGCATAAAATACAATATAACTACACACCTTTACAGCTGGCTAAAAAGCAAAAAAAATTTAGATACCAATTAAGGGCAATGAAAAAAAGCAAAAACTGATATCTATGAAATACAGATTAGTAAAAAATTAAACCAAACCTAATTGAACTAATACAAAATTACTTGTGCCAAACAAACCTAGATTTTCACCATTAACTGCCAGCCTACTCCTGCACTAGTTAACATATTGCTAAAGAACTGTTTCAAGAAAACCAAAGCACTAAATGGAGAAAAGGGAAATTCAGTAAGGTGGGGAAAACAAAATGAGACATAAATACCTAAGGTAGCCAGAATACACTATCAGTAACAACCACTATTAATTATGCTCTTCATAAAAGACACATTATGTCAAGGTAACAAAGAAAAGAAATTATTAATACTGTATATAAATGAATGAATGAGTTATTAATGTCCAGGATACTATGTCAAACCTGTCAGACATTTTCTAACTGACCCTTAGAACCTGAAATAGGAAGCAACATGCGGATGATCGGTTACAACCTAACAATGGGTCACAGGTGCATATGCATCAACAGTGGCACTCAAGTACCCTCCTGCTTCTGCCTGCATGACATCAGACTACACGTTTCTGGGAGCAACTGAACGGCGCACAACGGCCCTGTGATTAATGGGTTGGTTATGAACCAATGTTAAATTCTTTACTGATTGTCTCCCAGTCCTGTCAAGTCAACTAATGTTCTGGTCCTGTCCTATACTGTTTCATATTTTGTTAGGCATGTTATGACTTCTTAGAGCTTATGTGTTATTTTTTTTTTGTCTTCTTTTCGCTAAGGATTAGCTATCCACACTATGACATCAGGTTAAAAATTCATGAAGTAACAACTACAATAATGTCCTTATAATATTGATGAATGCCTTCATTAACCTCGAGAAATGAGAATGGAGGTAAAATTACCATGAAAACAATAACTTTTCTTGAGGTTGTGAGGTGCCAATACCTCATATAAGGAAGTAATCCTGTATTCTTCTATAGTGTGATTTTCCCAGTATAGTAAACCCCTGTATTAGAGTGGGGGGGATGATCACAACCTCTAGAATTAGCTAAAGTCTGCAAATACTTAAACTCTCAAAACACTTACAACTGCTCTATTCTGATAGTTTTAATCACAAGAAAAACCACTCAAAAAAATGCTTAAAACTGAGTATTTTAATAAGTTTTATCACAAAGTGCATTCAGTTCTGAAAATATGAAAATACATTAATTAGTGAATATTTCTAACCGAAAAATGCATGAATGGGCTAATTTTCAAATAATGGGTAAGAATCGTTCCACAGAGAAATCCGTGAATGCTCGAGTCCGTGAATCGTGAGACCGCGAATAAGGGGGGTTGACTGTAATACGGAATCTGATAGCACTAAACGTCACTGCTTCTTAATTAGTTCTTATACACCAATCACTTCAGTTGAGACTAATGAAATCATGTTTAACTGTAATGTTAAAACCATTGGTAAAGCAATCACATCAAGTCACTGTCCAGTTTGGCTGCATTTTCACTTCCTTGCTCTTCATTTTCATTCAAAGCTATGCTTGTTGCATTTCCATATTAGACTATGCTTATTGCACGGCATTCTTCTCAACTAGTCCCCAAAGAGAAAAAAACCCATTGTAATAAAACACTTACTACAATGCTCCTGTGTTTCAAAATCAATAGAAAGAACTGCCTTTACTGTAAAAACTCTGCTTTGGTAGGAATACTCCCTATGTTAATTGCAATAAAAAAATATGGTAGGAATACTCCCTATATTAAATGCAATTAAAAATATGGTAGGAATGCTCCCTATATTAAATGCAATATGAAATAAGATATTCAAATCTTATCAAAATTAGTTATGGCTCCAGAAACACAGCACCGCAAAACAAATTAAATTGTACCATTTATTTTTTATTCAAAGCCACAGACCTAAAGTAGAAACAACAAAAAAACACCCCAGTCAAGAACAGATCTAGGACTACTGGTCGAGTTATTCCCTGCGTGTTTACATAAATTCGTTTGTTTTATGATCAGTTTGAGGATAAAAGCCTAATGTTCCTACCTCCACAGTACAAAACTACATTTCCTATTCCTACAAGAATAAGACTTTTTTCCATGAAAAAAGTTTATAACTGATTAACTTAAGCACCTCACAACTCCCAAGAATGTCAGGAAAAACAGTTCTATAGCACTGAACCTTAAATGTTTCTTAAGCTGCTTCTGTAAGTTGTATGACCAAACTTTACAAGCACAGCACAATGGGAACCAAGTTACTGCTAAGGTATATAACAACAGTTGACCTGACATTTCATGGATGACGTCTCATCAGTCCCCTGGGAAGGTGCAAATAAGTCAAATCAATTTAATCCTTAAAACCCCTCTAAAAATACTTGTACTGTAACTATTTTCATAGTTCAAAACACCAAAAAAACACACTAAAAATGCTTATACCTGAATGTTTCAATAGTTTTATCACAAAAAGTGCATTTTGTCACGAAAATATGAAAATACAGTAATTTGTGAATATTTCTCTATGGAAAAAACCGCAAATAGGTGAATTTTCCGCAAATAATGTTTATATATGTTCCACAGAGAAATCCACAAATAGGTGAAATCACAAATCAAGAGACGCAGATAGGCAGGGGTCCACTTTATATGCCATCATTTGCTCTTATATATAATATATATAAAAAAAAAAAAATACAGCCACTAACATCTTTTAAACATCTTGAACTCAAGTTGACATGATATGCATATACTTTTGATGGCAAGTAAATGAATCAGATTCATCTACTTGCCATCAAAAGTGTATGCATATCATGTCAACTTGAGTCAAGATGACATATTAAGCATGTTCAAAACTTTAGCATTATTATGCACAAACGAGTAATTTTTCATTATATTAGAAAACATGTTATTCAGCAATGCAAGTTACATCTAGATAACTACATAGAAACAAATGTAAAACTGTCAAATGCATTGCTAATTCCATGAACCTACAGCTAAAAGTTTTTTAGCCATCTCGATTCCTTCGCTAAGCAACCAATATAATGGTGTGCTTTGCTCTGGGCAGTAAAAGGACTAAAGGTTCTTTTTGCACTGATACTCTGTCTACTACCTAAACAGCTGAAATGCTACCCTTTATTCTTAACCCAGTCCCACAACTCTCGTCCTATCCCAACTTACAAAATAATTTCACAACATACCACAAAGCAAACCCCATGAAAGTCTAGCAATGCTAAATTAATTAGCTATTATTATTATTATTCAGAAGATGAAACCTATTAATAGGGAACAAGCCCAGAGGGGCCAATGACTTGAAATTCAAGCTTCCAGAGAATAAGGTGTTCATTAGGAAGAAGAGGTAAAGAGATATACAGAAAGAGGAGATCTTACTTATTAAAAAAATAAACTAAATTCATAAATAGATAAAAATGTATTAAAATGCAAGGAGAATAGTATTAGGGCAGTAATGCATTGCCACCTTGGCTTGAACTTAAGAAGTTCCAATTGCAACATACTTGGGCTATAATATTTCACCTAGACTAACATCCCTGTGGCATTGCCACCAATACAATAATTCACATCCATTATTGTAATACTGCATTATGTCAAGACCATTATCCATGCAGATCCACTTTCATAGATTTCACCCAACGGATTTGTTTGTAAATATGAACAGTAAATACATGGAAAGAAGAGACAGAAACTAGCATAAATGGGGTCAAATGGATACTGGAAGCTTAATGCCATTTACAATGCATTGCTCAAGGAACACCCTAGTGATAGCCCCATCAAGCATCCAGCCGTAAACTGGATACATATTTCAAAACAGCACTGTACTAGAAATAGTTCTAAATTATTGAGAACAATGCAAGGAATAATTCCATTTTCTTTACTCTTATCTGAAGTTATAGTGTGAATCTAATGTATGTAGAAAAAACTGGTATTCCACAAAGGGCAAATGCTATTTTGCAACTGAAGCATTCTCTCAAACCTCTAGCTCCAGAATAAATCTTATGACCACGATGGCTGGGCCTACAGAGTTTTCAAGCCATCCTTTGCTACATATATAATCTCTCTATATATACAGGAATGATTCCAAATTTCTTCAATCAAATGTTTTGACATCTTTCTAGTTTTTCACTGATCAAGATTAGAGAATGAGAAAAGAGCAATGTCTTCTCTACCAAACATTACACCTTTAAGATGCAAACTAATGATGGGGAATGCAAAAACAGTATTTACTTAACACCTAAACAATATCAGGCAACTAAACCATTGTGATAATCACAAATATTCACCAATAAACGATAATACATGTACTTAAGACCTATAACAGTTTTAATGGAATGCACGGTAAGTGAAAAACATGAAATAAATTTTTTTGCAGATTTTCATGGCATAATACACAATAAACAATGTAATCTTACAGCTATGCAAATTGTAACCCAATAAGACAGCAGAGATCAGGTGTTTTCTAAGCAGCCTAAATTGGGTGAAGTGGGAATGAAAGTTACTTCAACTGTGTATGTGGTAGGAAATTGAAGGGTTCCGTCTCAGAGATACAGCATTACCACAATCATTTTTCTTTGTGGCAAGTGCAATAATGCATTTACAAAATTTAGCTCAAGTATTTCTACTGTGTATGCAATGAGTCTCCAAAATATAGGATCCAAATCATTTAAGGCATTTTCTTGTCTTTCTGTTAGCGCAAATTATATGTACCATTATATTGCCCAGTAAAACCTGAATTTCGTGCAAGGCAGTAAGAAAAATTGTTACCTGTCATATACTAACAATTTGCTTTTCAAACATTTCTGAACGTTATTATCGCTTTATAGTACTAGAACCGTCCATTGACGTACTTTCTAACACTGATATTCATGATCGGTCACTGAAACTGAAAGAAGCTTAAAAGTCTAATGCATTTATCTAACGAAAAAATTATAATAATCCTACTCTAACCATATTTATCCAGATTAATTCTGAATTCATTAATGTTCACTAATATAAGTAAAAATATTCCTTACGTACTACGGGCAGGGCACTCAAATGTCTGGTCATTTCGCTGACTGGCAATTCGGATACTGCTCACCAACTGCTAAAACAGATAATCTAACAGTATGTGAACAATCTTTATACAATATTTTTCTTTTCACTGCTCAAGTGATATATCAAAATCAACTTCTTACTTGTGCAATTAAAATGAAAATCAAGTACCTATAACTTTTAATCAAATTATTTCATCCCCTGAATTCTCTTCTTTGCTCATAACCAAACAATATGTTTTTAGAACAAATATCATACGTTTAGTAAATATTCTCTCGCATTTTGTTAAAATCAGGGTGAAAAAAAGAGCAACTGGGTGTTTAGAATTTACTTTTCACATACAACTTATTCCTTTTCCCCTCACCAAATTAAAACAGCAATCCACTCAACTGAGTAATGAGTCTATGAAGAGTATAAAGTTCAATGTGTAAACTGTGCAATCTTTCCAAAGGCAGGGATGCCATCTTAGCGCATTTAATCTTTAGATATGAACTTTTTTAAAACTCATCTGGCGAGATTCAAGAACTAAACAATCAATTATTATCAGAAACATCTATAGCAAAGTGTCTTCAATGCATAAATCTATGGTAAATATTGGCGGAAGGCAAGCCAGCTAGATTTTTGACAAATGAACAAAACATTAAAAATTGAACCCCACAGTTTGGAGACTACTACTTCACGATTAAATATTTCAATACCAGTCTTGGAGCTT
The DNA here is from genome assembly GCF_040412425.1 of Macrobrachium rosenbergii. Taxonomy (NCBI): domain Eukaryota; kingdom Metazoa; phylum Arthropoda; class Malacostraca; order Decapoda; family Palaemonidae; genus Macrobrachium; species Macrobrachium rosenbergii. Next base: position 77,487,438 of record NC_089796.1, read on the forward strand.
ATTTTCAAGTGGCTATACTTGAAAACCTTAATACTATTATTGCAAGACTACTAGAATAAAGTAACTTCATTCCCAACCTTAACTGTGTTAAGCAGCAATCACAAAAGTCACAAAAGCATTTTGGGAAGCTTAGAAACAAAATAGTAATGAAAATGTTACAAAAACACACACATACAAATATCTGCAAACTCTCCATTAATGAGACGATAGCCTAATATTACAAAGGAGGAAGAGAGGGAGATTAATTCCTTTCATCTTACCTGACCAAACTTGAATGCTGAAGCAGTGGCGTCTCCACCAGAAAAGTTGAATGCATTTGCCACTGAAGCAGCCTGACCAAAATCGTAACCAGCAGCTGACTTCTTGGGACCTTGTCCAAATGCAAAAGATGACGTTGAATTATTGCTACCAAATGCAGCTGTACCACTAAATGCAGGAGCTGCTGCTGCATTACCAAAGGAGGGAGCTGGGGCTGTGGCAGCTGGAACAGGATTATTATTGTGTCCAAACTGGAAAGTACTCCCTACATTACACGTTGGTGCTGGTGCTCCAAAGGCTGGTGTAGATGTAGGGGATGGTCCAAAACCTGTCAGGGTATTTTCTTTGCTTCCAAAAGTGAAGAGTTGGGGGGTTTTGGAGTTTACATTGTTATTAGTCAAGGTGCTTGATGATCCAAAGGCTAACTTTTTGGAAGGCTCCTCACTGTCTGCTGACTCAGGTTTAGAGCCAAAGGTGAATGATGGCATCGATGCTGCCGTCTTGGTTTCTTCATTTACAGGAGAAGAAAATGGAAAGGAAGGTAAAGCATTTGCCTTCGAAACCTCTGTTACAATAGAGAAGCTATTACCTGTGATAGAAGTGGATTCCCCTGTTTTCGATCCAAAGATGAGTGAAGCAGACACTTTCGAACTTCCAAAGGTGGGAGTGGCGTTCTTTGATTCCCCGTCATTATGCAGCGAAGACAATGCATTATTAAAAACTGGGAGCTTGGTTACACTGTCCCCCTCAGGCTTTTCGATTTTATTTCCAAATGTGAATACACCAGTGGAAGGTTCCTTTGGTTTAAGAACGTCTGCTACACTCCCTGACTTTAGTTCTGCAGGAGGTTTAATTTCAGTGGAATTGTTCTTATCATCTCTATCTGTTTTTCGCTTCAACCCTACCCCAAAAGAAAACGGTGTATCTGGACTAACCACTTTAAAATTAAAACCAGTTTTGATGGCATTTTCTGAATCGGTTTTGTTTTCTATCAACTTATTCGAAGAAAAATTAAAATTTGGAACTTTGCTATCAGTTTCTTTCGTTTTGTCTGTGGACTTCACGCCAAATGTAAAACCAGTACTACTACTACTGCTGCTGCTGCTGCTAACACACTCAGAATTTTCTTTTGACTTGTCACTTGCAACATCTTTTGAACTCTCAGTCAAAGAACTTTTATTGACCTCCTCACTCACACCAAATTTAAACCCACCACTTACTTTGCTATTACTTTCGTCCGTATTTTTGGCACTCACCCCAAATCTGAACCCCATAGATTTAACCTCTGACTGTGAGTCACTAACACCAAACTTAAAAGTAGAACTTGTGGAAGAGTCATTTGTATTTACACCAAACCTGAAATTACCTGTTATAGCTTGGGACACAGCCACAGCACCTGGCTTAGGAGTTTCACAAGATACACATTTACTAGTGTCACTGTTATTACGGACTAAACACGTGGCACATTCCCATTCACCTTTCGCTTTGGCAAACATGGAGCCAAACCCTAAATTAGTTTTTTCCTCTTTGTTCTCTAAAACTTTACTAACATTGTCTTGTGATAAAGGTTCACTTCTACTACCTGGTTTAGGGGTTTCACACGCAACACACTTATCACTTGTGTCTTTATTTCTAATCATACACGTTTCACACTCCCATTCATTATCAGACTTTTTAAACGCATTACCCCACCCTCCAGCTATACTATTCAATGCAGGTGGCGGCGGCTCCACCACCGCATTAGCTATTTGACTGCCAGCGTTTGAAACTGAATTAAGTGCAGGTTTAGAAGTCTCGCATGCTATACATTTTTCAGCCGTATTTTTATTTCTAATCATACACACACTACATTCCCATTCATCACTGGATTTCATAAAAGAACTAAACCCTTGGAACACTTGGTAGGACTCGGTTTTCTTGGACACATTATTAATGATACTATTTTGTTCTACACCTGACCCCGAATTGTTTTCAGTGTTCTTCATTATGGAGGAGTCTGTTACCACAGACTTCGTATCTATGTTATTAAAGAATGGTGTAACTGAATTCTCCTTAACTGTCTTTTCTGGAGATGCTCTCTTTGGTTTTAGAACATCCAATATGCTTCCCTCCTTCAATTCTGATACACTGGAGGTCTTGTCCTTTTTAATAACTTCTTTTAATTTGGGTGCTGAGCCAGAGCTGCAGTTGAATAATAAGGGTACTGACGGAACAGCTAGAGCAGGAGAGTCTAAGTCATTGACATTTTCATGGCCAACTGCTGCTGGGCTACTAAATGTAAATACAGGCAGGCTCGTCGAAACATCCGAAGAGACTTTACTACCCCCATGAACAACTTCTGGTGATGCAAATTTAAATCCTTCTGAGTTTGCAGAAGGCGCTTTTGAAGCAGGACTACTATTAATAGCCGAGGTAAAATCAATCTTCGGAAGGGATGACATAGTAAGGGTTACTGCTGGTAAATTGGGATCTTCAGGGCCATCAATGTCATCATCCGGTCTAATGGATGTTCTGCCACTGTTGACCACTTTACTCTTTACTTTCCCCCCTACTTTCCTGGAGCCACTGAAAAATAATCAAGAGAAAATCAACATTTATTTAGATACTTTATGCCAAAGCAAGTTTTGAAAGATTGACACACTACTTCAACTACTATAACATCAACACAATACTTGCAAAAACAATGGTTAAATTACAGAATAAATCAGTGTCGTTGCTACATACTGCCCTAAGAATCATGACAAACAAGCTACCCAACTAAACAAGAAACACTACCATTTAGTTCACAAGAACTACAGTCAAGGCCACCACTGCCAGCAGAGGTAAGGCGCCAATAACTGTTTATAACACTACAGCAGTGTTTTGCTGACAGAATCAATTTCATATATTCTGCTGTCTTGCAGCCCTTCAGCATTTCATCCAATGACACTGCAAGATTTACATATTGATCCATAAAAAATGAGTCTGCAAAACAGTGAATCAAAAGCAAAGTATATCAAACCTGAATACTGATTTCATGAATCTGGGGGAGGAGATGCATACCTGTACCTAACTAACCAACTACAGGCGACTAGTCCCCAGTTACCGGTGGTGTTCCGTTCCCGACAGAGTGACAATAACAAAAAATCGGCGATAATAGCACTGATTCCTGGTTATCAGCTCCAATAATCGGTTATCAGCGCTGCCAATGACCAGCGATCAGCGCCGATAACTGGTTACCAGCGATAATGCACAAAACTGAATGATGCATAAATTTCTGTATATTTCAAAACGGTAAATGATCTAAATGTGTCCTGAAACCACTTTATCTTTTTCAAATTTCCACTTACAAAAACAAATGACAATCAGCACTGCCTGTGAATGAATGAATGATTGAATGAAACATTTTGGCAACAAACCAAGCACTAAGGTGATGTCAAATCTGAGACACAGAGAGAAGACAGACGGGTTATTAGGAAGCAGGATAATGAGATCCAGAAAATAAATGAGGTGAAGTATAAGGATCTCCAGTGAAGCTGGAAAATCCCTCAAAGTTTCGCCAAGAGGCTGGGCAGCACACTTGATGGAAGTAAGAATGGAGAAAGTAAAGGCTTTGAAGCGAGTATGGCCAATGGACGACCCCCTTTTTATAATGCTTCAAGTACGTGAGTGAAATACGTTGACAGCACTATCCTTCTAAAACGGCTGAATTGATGCGTACAAAATGGTGCAAACTGAAACAATTATTTCATGAACAAAACCAAGTTTACTTTCTCCAAACTGTTAATTCAACCAAACTGTACCAAAGAAGGCTAGGCTATATTACACATCAAAAATTCAGGCCACAATTGCCACATGAAAATATTTATTAATTTTTCATCAAAACATTAGGGACAAGCCATAAAATATTTCTTTCACTTGAGTAAAAGGAAATAACCTCTAACGCCAAGCTCTATTTACAAAAAGTGTCTGTCGATGCTGAGCGTGTGTTCGAGTTAGCGCCAAGTGGAAAAAAGTTTTTTCAAAATATCACAGCACGCTTTAGTTTTTAAGATTAAGAGTCTTTTTGCCTTTTTGTCATTGCCTGAAGTTTAGTATGCAACCATCAGAAATGAAAAAAATATAATTATCATATATAAATATTGAAATATACTTTAATGGCAATAAAAAAATTTCATATAAATTGTATACAAAACGCCAGAGCAAAACGTTAACGCTAACGAAGTTATTTTTTTTTCTTTTGTATTGTACACTAAATTGCAATGATTTTGGTATATAACAAATTGTAAACGATCAAAGCAACAGGGAAAATATTATCACAAAATGATGCATGAATTTGTAACGCCGATTTGGAAAAAAGTTTTTTCAAAATTCACCATAAAATCAAAATATTGTGCTAGAGACTTCCCGTTTGTTGCAAATGAAGGTAATTGATTGAATATTACTAACCTGTAAGTGTTTTAGCTACAATTGCAGTTGACCATTTCGGCCAAGTAAAGTTGACCGGAAGTAGAATTTTTTTCTATTTATTGTGATTTATGGAAAATATTTCAAAAACTGATAAAAAAGCTACAACTATGAGTTATTTTTTGTTGTATTCTTTACATGAAATTGTGCACATTTCCACATATAAAACTTTATGTAACGACTAAAATAAAACGGTGAAAACATTACTTACAAAGTGACAAAGAATTTCTGAGATGTTCGGACGAGTTGCGATGGACGTAAGGAAAAGTTTTTTAAAAAATTCACCATAAATCAAAATATTGTGCTAGAGATTTCCAACGATTGCAAAATGAAGGTATTATGACTGAATATTACTAGAATGTAAGAGTTTTAGCTATAATTGCATTTTCGACCATTTCGCAGTCGAGTTAAAGGACCAAGGTTGAAATTTTGGCACTTATCGTGATATGGAAATATTTCAAACTGATAGAAGCTAAACAATGAGTTATTTTCGTTGTATTCTACATGAAATTGTACATTTCCATATATAAAAACTTTATATGTAATGACTAATATAAACCGGTAAACATTACGACAAATGACGAAAAGAATTTTCTGAAATTTTTCGCCGAGTTACCGCACGGATGTAAGGAAAAAAGTTTTAAAAATTCACTATAAATCGAAAACATTGTTAGAGACTTCCAATTTGTTGCAAAATGAAGGTAAATGATTGAATATTACTAGAATGTAAGAGTTTTACCTTACAATTGCGTTTTTCGACCATTTCCAGTCGAGTCAAAGACCGGCTTAAATTTTTTGTGTTCGACGACGGTACGCTCCACTGGGCACCCAACAGACAATTTGAATCGACGTACGATACGTCCAGTCGGCGTTTAATGGGTTAATATTTTCTTGGATTTCAGTAACAGTGAGAAAAGCCAGCAAGCACTTGGACCCTTGTGCAGACCAGGCTTCCAACAACTCATCACCCTCATTCCATATCAAGACTACTAATCCTACCTGGAACACGGAATGGAATATAAAAAATTCAGGCCTAAGGTCAAGAGCTGGGACCTATGGGATCATTCAGCACCGAATGGGAAACTGAGAGTAAAAATTTTTTCAAGGTGTAAGAGGAAGAAAACCTTGCAGCTGCACTAAGAAACAATTTTTAGCAGAGGGTGGAATGTAAGGTGGGAAAAAAGATATGAACAGAGTACATTACAAGGAATGACAGGTTGCAGCTGGGGGGGCGGAAGAGACGCTGCAAAGAACCTACAAGTAACGCATGAGGCGCACTGACAGCACTGTCCCCCTATGGAGAACTGGGACACTTGATAAAATTTCCACACACTACAAACTTACCTTGCAAATGCAGCGGTTACTTCTGGTGGCTTAGGAGCAAATACAAATGTAGGAAGAGAGGCACCGCTTTTGCTTGTGGATTTCATGTTTGCCGTTGCCTCAGAAACTGCTTTTGAAAACACTGATAAGAATTCTACGTTGTCTGGCTGCTTATCAACCTTCCCCTCGCTGGCTGATGCACCGCCCACTTCTACTCTGGATGTGTCTGAACCCGAGGCGGCAGAGGCCACAGCTGCAGCGGTGACAAGTGGGCTACTGTCAACACCACTTGCAGACGCATTACTTGTACTGTGCGTGGTGATGGCAAACTTTTCCGCAACAGACACCTATAAGGAATACAATAATTGTGTAACTATTGGTCTTCCCTTACAATGTAATTTCAAATCTCTTGAATCTCACAGGAACTTCATTTTACAATTACTTTTTTTATAGCACTTTTAGATAAGTGTTTTCATTGATGTAAGATTAATCATTGATGTAAGACTAAAAAATCCGAAAGATGATCAATCACATTTATATGCAAAAAATAACTTACTTATATTCATGATTTAATAGTTAACATATTTACAATGAGAAAACTTCATAGATTAAAAAAATTAAAGGGCAAAACCTACGTGCAATGTTACAATTGAACTTAGATTTCAAGGGCTTTTCTGGGATTCTGTATCTGAATAGATTAGATATGAAACAATATCAATATTGACTTTTCCCTGATATGTAATATACAAACTGCATCCACACAGAGAGAGCAAAGAAAAAACAAGGGTGGGGGGGATTACTACCAAGCCAAAGCCCTAACAACTACATAACACTAAACCAGAGAAGAGTAATTGCTTAATTACAACGCAACTGTTGATGCACCAAATTATCAATTCAAAATATTAATTATTAGCGATCCTAAAATACGGAGGAATATACAGCATAAAATTATTATTGTGATCCTAAAACAAGGAGGGATGTTAAGCATGAGTCTCTAAAATATATCTAGGATTATCTGCACAGAAGTGAAAGATTATTGCTAAGTTTGACATGCATACAATTAATGGTGTTAGTTGTTCAATGAAGTCTTACAGTTTCATTCATTTATAGCAGTCATGTCTTATATAAAAAAAGGCATGTTTTTAACTTTAAAAATATTTCTGGTTAACTTCAGGCTAAGAGCATACATGACATACTGTAATGAAGAACTTTTCATCAAACTATGAGCCCAAACAGAGGACTGGGAATTTCTCATGTGCAAACTTGCTTTTATTATACTATATGAAGTAGTTCTGATCATTCATAAGCAACTACCTAGTTAAGACTTGATCAAAATTCAAAAATACCATCACTAGTACCTTTGCTGGGGTACTCTGCTTGTAAACTGGAGGTCCAGGTGTTCTTGAAGGTGGTCGATGTCTGTGGTAGACAGCTGTGTAACCTGATGTCGTATCTAAAAAACTACCCCTCTGTCCTGGTACTGGAGTTGGTATTCGCTTTGCGTCTGATATTGGAGTGGACATTTGTTCTAGACATTCAAGAATACGGCGAGCAGATCGACTCAACCCTCCGTCATCAGGAGTCTGTGCTGGCTTTGGTTTCACCTGAACTCTTGGAGTCTGTAAATAAAAAACATTGATTATAACAGTTGACTTGAAACACATTGAATAGCTGGCTGTAATATTTACTTCCATCCACTGCATTTCATTACCTACATAATCCAATACCTTTTCCACACATTGTTACTAATACATTGATTAATCACACAACTGTGGTAACATTCTTAGCTCTGACAAGGTTGGACCAAAGTGTGTGTTGCTCTCGATACCTACTACAAATCTTAATCAACATACTGCAACCCCTAAAAATGAAATGATTTATACTACAGGAAATGCTGAAGATTGACAAAAATGCTTGAATGTACATTTCGTATGCAGGAAGAAGTAAATAAGAGGCCTTCATATTTTATGCATGAAAATGCACGGGGAATGTCTTGGTAGCTAACGCTCACATTTTTTTCCAATACTTCTACACAATTTGAAAGTTTTACAAACACATTTCACCATAAAATAAAGGGGTCAGATGGGTTTGACAAATCTGAAGACAAGATAGGATTAAATCACACTGGCTTTCATTTTGGAGTGGAGAACACCACAATCCAACAGCTGGCTTATTGAAACAATGTGGTTAACTCTTACTATCCAAACGCTTACTATATTTTGTTAACATGAGTGCCGCGCCTTAGTGAGCTATGATAAATTATAATGCGAAAGTTTTTTCCCAATAGCTCTAGCATCATTAATTTTTACCCTAGAGATCTCATTTTGCTGGTCTGGGAATGACTGAACTTTTATCTCAAACCATCAAAAACCCCCTAAGTATAAAAAGGTAAGAAAAAAAAAAAAATTAGTTTAGCTGAAAATGAAAATTTATATAACATGCCTTACTTTACTTATAGTTGATAAAACTTCCTTTTCATTTATATAGTTTTATAAATTTTGGAAATGTCAGAGAAAATATTAATAGAAAACAAAAAAATTTTCACATAACTGAGTGTTACACCTAAACTATGCAAGTTTTTTAAATCTGATTCTACAGAGCTCATTTTTTTGGGCAAATGATTGAACTTTATCCTCATATCATCAAAGTCTCCCTAAAGTATATAAAAGTAAGGAAAAAAATTGAGCTAAGTGTAACTGAAAAAGAAAATGTGTATACCATATCTTACTTTACTTGTCTTAGCACAAAAACTATGTATGTGGAGTAATTTGTGCTGTGCTTCCGTTGTTATTCGGCTGAAAAATAAAATCCTGACGCTATACCTGGGTCAGGTGTGACCTGGATCGACCTACCCTCATCATGAGTTAGCCTGTACATAGCTACGTTCTGCCTCCCAGGAGGAGAGATCAAAACTGTGTGGGGCGGTACGAGGGTAAATCTATACACGAAAGTGCAGGTTCCTATGTTAGGAAAAATACAAAATCCTTTTTTTAATTTGTTATCTGTTCCAACATGTAAACAAACCAATGCTTTCATATGAGTGGAGCCTCACCTGAAGGTAATTAAATGTCAGCTGGGCATTTGTTCTTTAACAATAGTGAGTGTGCCTAATTCTCCAGGATGGAGCCACTTACACCATAGTTCCAGTATCAGTAAGCAAGTCACTGCACCGCTTTCAGATATTACGCTGAAACATTTCCTATGTATTCCATGTGGGCAGTGCATGGCAATTTCAAGTTTTGCACTGTTGACTGTTCTGTTGGCCCTCCTGAAACTGTTCTACTAAATATTTCCTTTCAGCATTCAAAGCTCGCACAAATGAACTCGGCAGAAATCACAGGCTCACTGTGTATTTTGCAAAACTCCAAAATGCATTTGAAACAAAATGCAACAGGAGGGAGAGAGAAAACTTCAGGCAGCAAACCTTACCTGTGACCGAACTTGCCGTCTTCTGTACGCTGAAGCACCACCAAACATAGTCTTCCCAGGATAAAACGGTGACATCTTAAATGATGAATCACTCAAAACAGACTTCTCAAACTGAAAGTGAAAATATTTGCTCTAATCCATGTCAAAGGTACATTTGGTAATTTACACACAATCTGACACACAATTTCAGAACAAGCTGGATGTAGTCTAATAAAGACGTTAAGTTTCAAAGCTATACCTTCATACCATTAGCATTTCTCTCTTTCTATATATCGCAGATAAGAAACAGCCCATGACTAACGAAGAGTAGCAAACAGCGCTGAGTAATGCTGTCCGAAACTTTGAAAAGGTTATACAAAAATTTTACATTTGTAGTATTTATATGAAGAACTGCACCTTACAGCATCTGTCTGTACGTTATCTATTGTTTACCGAGAGCTAAAGTACTACGAACTGTACTTATGGCATCTGTACGTACATTGTATTAATGTTTGCTAAGAGCTATACTGTAATGCTACGTTAAAAATTCATTCCTAACAAAGAGAAACAAAATATTTGTACATACATGTAATCAACAAATTTGCCATAACACACAACTGGAAGTGAGCTCCTTTTTAAAAGCATTTAAATAAAAGACATTAATCTTCATATGAGAATACTATTCATAATAAAAAAGGTCAGCAATAGTGATAGCAACCTAGAGGACAGATCAGCAAAACCAAAACTGCACTAAGGCTAGCTCAGCACGGTCACTAAGCAGTAAATTACGCTAGACAAAGAGACCACATTTTGAGATGAAATGCAGATGAATGGCTGAAAGGTACAAAGTGGGGTGTGATGGGTTAGTTGCCCTGAAAACAAAAGCCAAGGTAAGATAAGCAAGTATTGGTTGAGTTCCTTTCAGTATACTCTACGTCTCGTGTGTTTACTGGATTATCCATTACGTAAGAAACCATTTACAGTAAACCCCCTTGTTTGCAGGGGATGCATACCGCAACCCCCCCAGCCCCACGAATAGCTAAAATCCGCGAATGCTTACAACCCCTCTAAAAACACTTTGAACTGCCTAATCTGATAGTTTAACCACAAAACAAAATACTCTAAAAATGCTTATACCTGAGAATTTTAATAGTTTTATCACAAAAAGTGCATTTAGTCATGAAAGTGATATGAAAATACAGTAATAGTAAATATTTCTCAGTGAAAATACTGCAATGGGCGAATTTTCTGAATAATGGCAGATGCGCCCCACAGAGAAACTCCGTAATAGTGAGATCAACGTATGGGGGTTTGGCTGAATATTCTTTCACACTCAGACATATCCAGTAAGTAACAAAAGAAACTGAACACCATTAAGCTGAAATACCAGTGTAATAACCTTCCCCACTGAAGTAACTTACCATAAGTGGTGATCCATACGCTGATATATTAAATCTTGTCTTTGTTTTCAAGGGCTTTGGAAGGGCTGAGGGCTGACTGAGGGGAAACATCACCAGAGTCACTAAATAACGACCTATTGCTAAGGCTCCCTTCAGCCCGTAAACTGGTTTGATCTGGAAAAAGAAAATACACCATTACTACTACGTAGGCAAAATGTGCTACATGACTAAGTCATGTACAGGACCACTGGAAACTTTTTAAAACTAAAATGGAAATTTGCAAAAATTTCAAAAGTATGAAAATGTGAACGAAGATGTTAACAAAAATATTCCATGATAATAATAATTCACATGAACACACTGTACTAAAAAAAATAAATAAATAAACAAAAAATGCTAGCAGAACCCCTATGTAAAAGTGCAAGCAAAATATTCAAACCTACAAGCTGACTGACTTCCACATAAAATATACAAAAAAATCCAGTAATTTGTTCTCTAGTGCCCATGAAAAAAACATAAACCTTACAACCTTAGAAGTTATAACAACAAAGTTTCACAACTGATGTTGAGTTCAGTGGCCACAGGTGCAATGGAAGCGTCAATCCCATAATGAACAGACTAAGAAGCAAAATATAATATAAAAAAAAAAAAAAACTTGCAAACATACCAGCTTCTATGTCCCGGGGTCTTTTTCTTGTTTCTTCTATAGATGGCAGGGCACTTGCAGGTTGGGCGACAGGAGGAGCTAGGGCTGGCTTGGCCAGAGACTCTCTCAATGTCTGCAAACTCTCATCATCTAGCTGCAGTATCTCTCGTTGATAGTCTCTCTCATCTGGACGTGGAATTACAGAGGCATCCACACCAGTGTCCGCCGACGACTCACTAAATTCACTGCCGTCATCACCTTGGAAGCACATCAAAAATAATCAGCTAATGCAGTTGACAATACTACTCTTATCAATAGTCACTTCTCTTTCTTGCAGGTTCTTTTGACGTTGGAAAAACTAGGTTCAGCTTTCTCACAGATAAGGAGAGTGTCTTTATCTTTGAGTCCATTATATACTCCATCATGTGTTATAATGTTAATCATTACTTGACACAAGACCTGCCAAAAGACCAACTAGAAGAGAATTCTCTGATATTAGTTTGGTCACCGGAGCTTGCAGACCATGGAAGGTAACTCCTTGGGGACTCAACAGCTTACTACTAAAAATAGGTTTTTCCTTTGCCAAAACCTTTTTATTTACTAACAACAACCATGGAGTTAGCATTCTAAACTTAAAGGCTGGCCCAGAAGATTTTGTCCCAATTATTAGATATTAAGTATAACTCTTAAAACCTGAACTGTTGGATAAACTGAAAATCTTGAAGATTCTGGCCAAATTTCACAGACTTGTTTCCAATGCTGTGCAATTATTGTTGATTGTAAACGGGTCTCGGCAGTTACAGCCTAAGTTGCTTATTAACATGCTGATGCTCATTACTGAAACTCTATTTATATCAGTTTCATATACTGTAGTAATGGGAAATGAAACCCTGATCTCTACGACAAACAGATTTCTGCAACAGTATTGTGAAGGGCTTCTAAAGCAGTTAGTTCTGAAATATAAAATTTTTAAATACGTCTAAAGCACTTCTAGTGACTGAAAACGACACATTTCTGTGGGGGGACATTTTTAAACCTTAACTGTAGGCCATATTGCATACAGCACAGCTGAGTAAAAAGAACTTGTCTTGTTGCATTAAATAATACTGTAGTATATCATACACAAGATGAAGATCTGAAGCCTTCAGTATAAACAATGTCAGCCTTAACATTCTACTTGTTCCATTGTATGAATCTTTAGGATGTTCAGGATAACATTATTTGACAAAGCACAAGAAGAAATATTAAGTTCATATTTATTGCATCACAAATTACTTTGGCTCTGGTGGTGGATCACTTCTTATAAACATATCTGGAAAACTTCTTGAGGGTGAACCACTTCTTCAAAACTTTTCAATTCACAGTGGAGATAGGCAGTTCGCCACTTTCAACTTATAAGGATTTGTTTGTGAAGGACTTAAATACATCATGGATGAAAATTTAAGCTTTTTAATGCTGTCTGATGCTGAACAATACAGGTGACTTCGTTAGGCTAAAATAGATAAATCAGGTCCCTTGGACAAAATCAGAGTTGTGTCACCTACCAATATTATGCTGTTCAGAGCTTTCAATACAGCTGGTCTCAAAGCTAGTATAGTAAGCCTTATGAATGTCAAACAATATGGCAACAGCCACATGTTTCTCCTCATATACTGTATTGTGGGTCAAGTGTAATCTACTTCTCTGTAATCTGAATTGGACTGGGGCTCTCTTTTTTAATTTACAAAGCTAACACTGAATTAACAAAATTACTACAAACCTGTTGGGGTGGAGCTTGTAAGAAGTGGCGCAGGACGAGGTTCAAGCTGACTTTTAGTACGAGTAGAAAACATTTGAGAGGGAGTTGTGGATATTATAGGATGTCTTCGGCCCAATAATACTGGGCTAGGATTTTCACTACTTAACGGAACTGAAGATGCAGTAGGGATAGCAACAGAAGTGGCTGTAGTTAAATTCAATCGCACCCCACTGCTTGTGCTGGCCCCAACATTCACACCATGTGCATGCTGGTTGTTGCCGTCAATCTCACCTGAAAATCAAAAGCTTATGGTTATGTGCTGAAAATCACATTACGGATAACAATTAAACGAGCTACATCACAATATACAAACTTTTGAATTCCCTGGTTATACAAAGTAGGGCCTATTAAATTCTCAGCAAAAGCTGGAACAGCCATTGAATTTGATGACATAAACTGGTGGTTAAGGGTGAATACCCCTCACACACCTTCGATCACCGGTTCCTGGGCAAACCAGGGTGGCCCAAGTGGGAGTATAACAACACAACTCTGGTTGTATAGCTAAGAATAATACAAATTATTTGTATTTAGGTGGGAGGTCATCTCTGACGACCGACCGAGCTGAATCCTACCCAGAACTGTCAAGCCCCCGGTCATATATGCAAGCAGGGGATGTGATGACTCCTGCAAACACATGCTCAGTCTAGCATGTGTGACTCTGCTTAAGAGAAGTATGGAAACCACCAGAGAGGCACGAAATCCCCTGTAAGTGAATTCACATCACAAGAGGGTAGTCTGACAACTGCACACTAAGAATGGCCACTTGGGAGTAGTATTTTTAAAGGAGAAAAAAAAAAAATCTGGGTTTGTAGCAAACCACCACTACGCCTGGGTGTAAACACTACATATTATGAGTGTATCCTCCCACTACTCTAAAATACTGTAATGGAAGGTCTGCTGCACATCTGTACAGACTAATAACTCTAACCATACTAAGACGGAGGAGGTAGTAATGACTCAACACCACATACAAAGAAAGAAAAGAGTGAAGAGCCAATAAGCATGCACCAAAGAAGCTGGGATAAAGACCATTGCACTCTCCCCACACATTGGGAAAGTACTCTGTACCTGTTCCCATTCCTGGTATTATACAAACAAACAAGTATGTGCATGCTCACTGCCAAGCAATCCTGGAGTTTGTGTGTTCTGAGGAGGCTATGTCATGAACAAAACCACCAAACTCAAGCGATGAGCTCCTAGCAGAAGTTGACATAACAAGGGTTGCAGGAACAGCAGACTTTGCAGTAGATATCATAAGACTAGGTATATGATACCCTACCCTCAGCAATACCCACCTCTTGTCAGGGAGGGGATATACTCATGAAGGAAAATGGAGGACTTCAGCAGCTAGGAGGAAAAGGAAGGCTAACACCTGAAGACTACCTCTTCTACCAAGCATCTCTCAACAACAGCTGAATCTGGAAGCATTATACAATGGTGGTACACCACAGAAAAAACAGAGGTCCCCTGACACCCTTCACAACTTCGAAAAAGACTTTTACGAAAATAACTCTCTGACCAAATACAAGTTATACTGGCAGTCAGGAGTAAAGCAAGATGTCCTCACATGATGACAGCCAAACAAAAAAGTGACTAGTGGTGGAAGATGAGCTAGGGTATTCCCCACCCACACCTCTTAACCATTAGCTGATGACCTTATTAACAAGTCCAATGACCATTCCAGCTCATCCTGATGATACTCCTACATAAAAGGCAATGGCTTGTATTTCTGTATGAACAAATAATATTAATGCCCAGTGAATAACTTCATCTACTACCAGTTCAAGTAATCTTTTAACCACTGGCTTTCATTATCCAGCAAGTGATATGGACAGGTCATCTACAAAAATAAAATGTCACAGGGGATAACAGAGGATATCCCATTTCTGGCTCAGGTAAGGTCACACTCAGCATACTACCTTGAGGAACTCCTTGGAATTTTCTCTCAGATAGTGTATCACCTACTCTAGAAAAACCTTCACTATCATCTTAGGAACAGTGTTTACCTCCACTCCCTGATTTTCCAAACTGGCTACTGCTATACATTTTGGGCACTGTATTTCTCAATCTCTCTTACTCATACATTTTGTAATCCCAAACACCTCTTATAAAACCACCTGTTACAGTTGGTATTAAGTCCCCCAACTACTGTACATCAAACCTCAAAACCACAACATGGCCACTTTCCTCACTGTAATTTTGCTTTTGCCTTTTTTCTAGTCACCATAAAATGTTTTGTACACGATGATTTTCAGTCCTCTCCTCTCCATTTCATTCTTCCACCTTTAAACATCACTTGTTTCTTGGATTCTCTTGACACTAGGTCATCTGCATACAGCAGCTCCCAGGGACACCCTTTCCAGCTTTTTCCACTGCTAAACATAAGCAGCCAAAGGCTTAGCGCTGACCCTTGATGGCCACCAACGTTTCTCTTAAAGTTTTCTGAAACACATGCAACTGTTTCCATCACTGGTTTAATGAGTGTTTATAGTATGTACCCTCCTCCTTTGTAATGCTAGATACATTTATTCTAGATCCACAAATATATACAGTATATAATCTTCCGCTGTGCATGGTACTGTTCCTGCAGTTGATTTATTATAAAGACTCCCTCTGCTGCCAATTCACTGTCTCGGCCTTTACTTCTGGACCTTATCCAATATTTTCATAGCATGCTCAAGCAGCCTCGTTCCTCTAGATTTCCTCGTTAGAATGATTTCCCCCCCTTTTTTTTTGTATACTGATTTTGTTAAGGCTCTTTTTCATTTCTTCTGCTCCTATCTCTTCCTTCAAAACACTGGGCCCAAATTGTTCAAGTATCTATTTTCTCCATTTCAATCATTTACATCTTTCCTCAAACACTGTACTATCCTGGATATTTTCTATTTATTTCCTCCAAAATCTCTGCCCTGGCCATCTATGTTTTAGCCTTCTTCCCTTTCTTCCATGTAGACATCTTTCCCCTTCTTGCGTGTCCTCTGCCAAATCTCAAGTTCACCATATCTTTCTTTATATTCCTAATCTAATGACATACCACACTACTGATGTCGCCTTTGGTATGCCTTCTTTCGGTAGGCTCCAACAGCCACTTTTGTATTTTGATTCCTTGTTTGCACGCACTTTTCCAAATACACTACTTTTTGTGTTCATTTTTCAGTTTCCACATTTTCATTTTTTTGATAATCCTTCTAAGCTATATTTCCCTGGGTGGCCACTTAGGCCTCCACCTTTTAATATCCTATCTACCTGTGGCAATTCTGACAACCTTTCCCATTATTCTTACTTAT
The DNA here is from genome assembly GCF_040412425.1 of Macrobrachium rosenbergii. Taxonomy (NCBI): domain Eukaryota; kingdom Metazoa; phylum Arthropoda; class Malacostraca; order Decapoda; family Palaemonidae; genus Macrobrachium; species Macrobrachium rosenbergii. The sequence continues at coordinate 77,504,004 of NC_089796.1, forward strand.
CTTCTTCTTTCTTCCTGACTGTGGTGAATAAACCAAAACCACTTGCCTTACCTCTTTTGTCCTAATCGCCTTAATCTTTCGTGTACCACATCTCCAGCCAAAGTGCACTTTTTTTTTTTTTTTTGTAGATTTTAGGTTAGGTTCAATAACAGCAACCCTTAGACAAGCCAGCTGGTTAATGGGATTCTGAAATTGCTTATGAATTAAAAGCAGCTGTGGCATTTTGAGTTGCTTTACAGTGCTGTGGCTGGTAATGTTCCATGGAAACTGCTCCCTGTGCCATTTGAGTAACCTCCTTGCCATAAGAGATAGGTTAGTTTCCCAGGCTAAGACCAGTTCAAGCTTCAGACCGCTATTCGATGGGCCGGAGTTCATTCTCACGGGACTGATGAAGAGTTGGAGAATTTATTTTCTGGTGATAGAAAATTTATTTTCGCTATAATGTGGTTCGATTCCACAAGCTTAGGTCCCAAGCCATAAGTAACCAATTGGTTCTAGCCACGTAAAATAAGTGTAATCCTTCGGCCAGCCCTAGGAGAGCTGTTAATCAGCCTAGTGGTCTGCAAAACTAAGCTATACTTGAACTTCTACAGTGCCTCATAGTAATATATATACAGTACACTATAAATTAGACCACCTAGTTGCATTTCTAGACCGTCATGAATAGTAAAAGAAATAAAAATGCACCTGGGGTCAAAGAGACAAGTCAAGAACCTGGAGGACGATCTACAGTGTATAACACAAGGCAAACTATCAGCAATGCCCCCACAATAGTCGACTACAGGTATCTGGCATGTTTAAACATATCTGACCTTAACTGTAGCAACATGTCAATTCTTTAGTTTCCCTTGAACACAAATGAGGGTAAAATATACCTAGCAGCTGGAAGGAAAAATTAAAAATGAATGTTTTCCATAAGGAAAAGTAAATTTTAGCATAATATAATTGGTACTCAAATAAAAATGTTACACACACTCACCGGGATAGTCCCAATGAAAGATTAAAATACCTATCAAGCATATTTACCAAGTTGAGTTTCAATTAATGTCATACCTTCTTCAGGATAGATTGGACGAAACGGGCGACGACCTGTGACTGGCTGGGCAAAAATGAAAGACTCGCCAGGCGGAGCCATCGTTTTTACCTGGCTGGCAACTCGAGACGAACCTGCTTGCTGCGAGTCGCCAGCTTCCTCCTCCTCTTCCCCAGCCATCCACCCCGACAGCCATGACGACGAAAAAAGGCCCGTAACTGAATCGGTAACACGGCGGATGATTCCCTGGTAGAGAAAAAGAAAGGTGCATCAGACTCCAGTGAAATTTCTTACTACAAAACATTTACTCTCTTAAACACCATTTACATGTAGAATACAGTGGACTGCTAATATCCCCAAATGAGGCTCTCTGATACAGAGCAAAAATCACCAACCACTGATACAGTTGGCAGCATGGGATTCATTGGTGTATTACAGAAAAATGCAAAAATCATACTGAAGGGCACCAGGTCGTTCAAATAATGAAGACCTGGAAAACATCTTTTAGCTGTCTACAAGAGTGTGAGGATGAAAAAACTGAAGCTGAACCAGTCAAGTGGACACTAAATTGGGAGGCATTGTAGCTAAAAAAAAAAAAAAAATAAAATAAAATAAAGATATAATCTCTCTCTCTCTCTCTCTCTCTCTCTCTCTCTCTCTCTCTCTATATATATATATATATATATATATATATATATATATATATATATATATATATATATATATATATATATATATAAAAACCTGCAAAAAAAAAGCTTTGGAAGCCAAAATGTAACCTCAAGCAACAAAAAAACAAAATAAACACAAAGCAGTATTGCTAGAAAATGAAATGCCTGATAATTTAGGTTCTTTTAGACACTTTCTAGGTGAACATCCCACCCCACACACACACACACACACAAACACAAAAATTCTTTTAGTACAATGTCAGCTGGACACTCGTGTTTCAGGTTTACTGTCCTCTCAAGCACTTTCCATCCTGATAGTACACAGAAATACTGTTGGTTTTAAAATCAATCTTGAACTCACAGCACCTATGTTGGTGCAGTAAAAACTTATTTTCTTAAAATACACTCCCTCCTGTTAAAAACTATGCTCCTTCTAACCATATGACTGATATGAAAATTACAGTCAAGATAGGAAGCATGTCATTCCCTATCTTTTATTCTTAGACTTTATGTTAGATATCATTCACTTCAAGACAAGTGATACAAGAAAATAATGGGAAACAAAATACTCTGTGGTCCTTTTAATTATACAGAGAAGGTGACTCTTTATCATAACTTTCTCCTTCCATCCCAGGTAACATAAAGCAAACTACCATGGTCCTCAACTCACATTTTTCTTATACCTGTAGTTCTTATCTATGTTCTAATGCTTATCTTCTTATCTAGCCCATTCTGAACACTGAAATCACCTGGAGCTTCCCTCTACCACCACTCTCTCATACATTGCAAACATTTTTACATTTTAGATCCCCACTATGGCTTCCCCCTTCTCTCTCACCTTACACATGATTGGATTTGGTGCGAGACTTTGGTGCATTTCCCCAGTTCTGACGACCTCTATAGCGGATTCTACAGACTGGTATTTTATATCAGTTGCCTCTGACTACTCTAAACACCTGCTCCCTCCTTATTACTAAAGGTGTACACAAGAGTTTTGTTCCCTCCCTAACCTTTCTTCTCCCTCCTCCATTTGGAGTTCTGCTGACGATTTAATAATCAATTTCTCCTCCCTCTTCAACCACCTCATAGTTGCCCTTTTCACTTGCACTTAATCTGGAATTATTCTTTGTTTATCAACATTTCATGTTATTCATGGAACTTTGTCAAGTCCAGTGCCTTAATGACATATGACCCATTAACCTTCTCCAAATATAATTCTTAATTTTGATAAAATTAAATCAAACAACATTTTGAATGGTCAGGTCACTCCAAACTTATCTTGGGAGGTCATTTAAATTGCTATACAATTCTAAAACAAAAATAAAATCCTCTAATGTTAAAGGTTACGTTCTTCTTCACAATTCTTACTCTGCATTAATCTCAGCCATATGCTTAGTATGGTGCTCGTGTCTGAGGTTTCGTTTTTCGGTGAAACAGAAACATTCTCAAACGTTACGACAGAACTATCGTACACTACTAGGTAAAACTTTCTCGCTTCAGGGCGTACTTACTCCTATCCTTCCTTTATGTTTGTCGTTCTATTTCCATAGAGTATTATAGCATTTGTTGATTTTGGTACCGTTATGACAACACCCCCAAAACACTGCTTCATGATCTATTATGAGCAATATCTCAGCCACCACTCTATGCTCTGTCCTTCCTTCTATAAAGCAGCAAAGTAACAGCCATTTTTGCACGTTCCTTACGTGAAAACATGAATTATTCCTATGGGGATACAATGCATCACCCTCTTATAATTGTCTGGAAAATTGAATCCCCAACCAGAAATGCCATGTTCCTGGTTTGGATTAGCAGATATGACTCCTGTAATTTCCTATGAAGTCTGGCATAAGGATGAAAACCTGATAGGACTCGACGCCAAGAGTGAAATGTATCTGAACTCTCCCTCTAGGAAAGCTTTTGAGAACCAGGTGCTGCCCTAAGTAAAGACACTAGTACCTTGGTCAGTCATATTTTAATGGGTTCAGATGACAGCTATAGGACTGGCCCATTCCACTCCCTGATCGTTAATAGGTACAGCATAGCGAGTCATACCTCGTGAGCCAAGGTTCTATGATAAGGATGTCCAATAATGAAGTCTACCCTTAGTGTAGACGCTCCAGCACATAGCTGGCCGGACTGTAGTCTTACTGAGGATCTTGCTCATCCATTCAACCTCCAGTCTATGTTATCCAAGTACCTGAGGCAAGATGCATTTTTGGCTGAGAGGAGCACAACAGAGACTACACAACCTGTTGAGTAGCCACCACAGGTTCCAAGGAGAAAGATCCATGGAATTTTTTGCCACCAGACACCTGCCCTTTTTACCCGAGAACCGAGAAGTTCTCCAAATGGGGAGAGATGGGCCAATGGTCCTGGCTTTGAGTACTGACCCAGACCGGATGACAATCATCCCCACAGAATGAGCTTTGTCACTTGATTGTTTCAAAAGCCAGAATGAATGGGTGTTCTTGACCCTGACACTCCGGCCAAAGAATGCCAGGTTCTCATTGGACAGTGCAGCAGGGTTGGTACTTACCACAAAAGTATCTTGCCCAGGTCCTTGTGAATAAAATCTTGGTTGGTGGGGACAGATTCTCAAGTCACTTGTCCCGAACTGACTGTTTCCCACAAACTCATGAACGAGAACAAGACGAATTCCAAGCGCTGTTAGGGCCAGAAAACGTACAAAAGGCTGTGCAACTTGTCAAATTTCTAAGATGAGGCTAAGGCTAGCAGAACACATCTGAGGCCACTCAAAAGTTCTTCAGTGCCTAGACAGTCAAAGTAACCGCCACTTCAGCGACCCTATGCTAAAAAGGAGTGCAAGACTGTGCAAAGGTCCTATGAGCATGAACAATTACACTGAGGAAGAGACATCAAGCCCTTCAATCAGAGCACAGGCTTCACTACAGTGACTGAAGGAAGCCTGACTCGATGACGGCAGACAAGTAAGTCAGCAATTTATTGTGAAGTAGCTCTAATTGGAGAAACAATCCTTCTACAATACCAATCACACAAAACGGTCCAGTTCCTGATTCATACATGGTAGCTAAGGCTATCTCAATATGTGAAGCCATCAGAGAATAATGAGCCAAAGGGTAATCTGAGCACCTAACCCAAAAGAACTAGCAGGTCAGGATACCACACAGCATGGGACCAATAAGGAACTACCAAGATTACCTGAGATCCAGAGTGACAAACACTATTGATCATTTGGCAAACTGGACAAATAGAAAGATGAAAATATCAAAATGTCCCAGGAGCTGCTGGAAGGCATTTTCCAAGCAGTGCACAATACCTAGCGCTTCCTGTACGGTAAACAGGTAGATCATTAGCATTCACCAAAACTCAAGCCTTTCCTTATACAAACACGTCCCAACTAAATGTCCCTGACATTTGAGCTGGTCCACCAAAACATTCTTTCCAACTGAGATGTACTATACCACTAAGGCAGTATTGTCCCATCTCACATTCCCAGAATAACTGGAGGCCTAGTAGCACTGCTTACATTTCCAAAATGTTGATGTACAAATGAAGATCGTCCATCATCTACACACCTGGGGGCTCAGACCACTGGTGCAAGCCCCATCCCTCTTTGATGCTCCCAAGAACAAAAGCTCTCTGGAGGTAGGGAGAACTCCCATGAGGAAGTTGCTATTTTCCAGCCCGTAAGAAAGGTCCATACTTCCTTGCTCAAGAGCACAAAGTTGGCAAGGGAAGGTTGCTTGAAGCTGACCAACACCATGTTGGTTGCCACTGACACCAGAGCTTCTCCAGAGATGACAGGTGACTGAAAACAGGAACTACCTGGGGGGCTGTTGCCAATCCAAAGCATCAAACCTTTTAACAGATAAACAGTCCCTATGCAGACCACAGACTGATGGGTCCAACTGCAAGGGAAGTCTCTGCATTCTCCAGGACGTACAAATGAGCTTGCTCCATCTATATTAGACAACAAGAACCCCTCTGAACTGGATAGCAAACTATCACCTAATTCAAAATACGTAGAGTTCTCCATAACCACAGCAATCTGAACAATGGTCTCACTTCAGGAGTGTACCCAAGGGTGACCTCAATCGACATGATCAGGTTCAGATGGGGTGCTGAAGCCACTTCCCACCGATCTCTGCACTCGCAAATGAGCTAAATTATTGTTCAAAACTATCATTCCTGCTAGGGTTCTGATGGAGCAGGGCCCTCTGGTTCGATCAGATTCCCCAAAGGCATGGGAATCCTCTCCCAAGAGAGAAGATTACAAGCCAGCCTGACCAAGATCAAGAGGTGTGCCACAAACTGAGGATGACCTGTAAATATAACAAGGTTCTGACCAGTAGTCATCCCTCCGAGAAACTCGTTATGACCAGCAAATGCCAAATTGGTAATGGCCACGGGAGAGGCAAGCACGAGCACTGTCACTGAGGCCTCTCAGGACAAACCTGGAACTGACCAAGGTACTTCACAATACCAGGCAGGGCAGAAGACGAGGTGGTGGTGGTGAAGTACACCTGCACTTCACCTTAATCCTTAAACATGTCTTATCCCCCTCTGACAGTACAGGAGAACTGATTAACTCAAGGACAGCAGACATCACTGTTGCAACAAACTATGGTTAATGCTGTGGGGATATCTCCCACAGGTAGGATGACTGCTACCAAAGGCTCAAGAGGATTATGCTCTTTAGCTGGTGCAGCAAGAGCAGTTGAAGATCATACAGACTTGGCCAAGGTTAACAGGTCCAGAAAAAAGCAAATGAAGAGCTCTCTGGAATACCAAGGGAAGACCACCTCCTTCGCAAGTAACACCCGAGTGAAATCATCCTCCCTGAAGCAGCCATGTAGCAGGGATACATGGTGGCAAGGCAAATGTACACACTGGGGTGTCACAAGAGCAAAGCTTGGCATGAGCATCTGACTCATTACTAAAGACAGTACATTCGATCACCTTTCCCCTTGTACCCTCTTGGACTAGGTCAGAGGTGTACAGTGTACATGGAAGGAACTTCCACTGTGAAGAGGAGCATCTCCAATAATTCTCAGTAGGAACACCAAGACTGCAGATCCTCCTCCCCCCCCCCACACAAAAAAGAACACCAATGAGACTCACAAGACCTAAAGGACACACAGTAACCACTCTCTTACTCATGTCTTTCACACTTCTGTTGTCCATTCTTGGGCACACCCATGATTCACAAGAATAATCTTACATACGGAAAAAGTATTCCGCAGGAGGGCAGCAAGGTGTCCTACCTTGACAATGGATGAACAAAAAGTGTTCTGTGATGGCAGGCAAGTAAGGTAGAAACAAATACAATCAGTTAATTACATTCCTACCGAATACTCCTATATAAAAGATGATGATGTTTTCCCACAGAAACTAAAGAATTTTTGTTCACAACATTTATACTTTATTTAAATCCAGTACCAAACTCCCTACAACAAGCTGAAAACCAACCAAACACCACCTCTGTTATCAGTATAATACTTTCCGAACAAACTAAATTTTTAAGGATTTCAATGATTATACTTTACTACAGTACTTGCCTTATCTTTTTATCAAATGCATTCAGTCTGAGCTGTGACTCGTGCATGCTTTCCACATCAATTTGGGCCATAAATTGTGTGGCACACTGTCAACAGCACTATACGTTCTGACAGTTATCTTTCAGCTCCAAAAAATAGCCAATGGTGGTGATAAAAGCAAAATGAGTTCAATGATGGTGATAAAAGCAAAAAGAGTTCAAGTTACACTGGAACAGAGTACGTTACCATGATATCCAGCTCTTTTGGCCTGATATCAGAAATACCCTTCCTTATTCAAATGTATTTCTAATAAATAAAATGGCTGTCAATTCTGCACCAAAGTATGTTTCTAATGTATTCCAGTAATTGCAATACTAACACAATTCTTTCTTTTTATCATATATTCATGAATTTTACTTTATATATTTTGTTAATTCTATTGTCTTGTAAGCACTATTGCTTTTGGCTTCTCCTTAGCCAAAAAGCCAATAATTATAATACTGTAAAGTTTACAATGCATAGTTAACATGTGAGGGTTGGGTAGCCTAAGCCTTTTGTACTTGGGGCAGCTTGCTACAAAACTGAAATACACTGGAGAACATTAGAAAAAAAGCTAAATATTTGTATCCTTCCATAAAAGCTGCTGCAAAATAAAATGCGAGCTAATCTAATCTGACACCTACTAAGCTAGACTGGATATTACAGTATAAGTTTAGACAACAGGTTCATGGGCTAATCAAATCTTACAAAACGGACTAGCCTCCTACAATGAAAATTGGGGTAGATGGTCATAGCCCAGCCTAACCGTTTCACTAGCCTATTAAAAGTTTAGGGCTGAAAGCACCCAAGGCTGCGTTACATCTTATAAATTGCCCAAAATTGCATTTGACATTGCAACCTTTATCCTGGGTAATACAAAAGGAACATTTAATGCTACAGCTATTTACAGGACATAAAATTATGGATCCTTCTTTGCATAAGGCCAGGGTCCATCTTTATTACAGTGTCTTTACAAATATTTCAGTCTAATGTTAGCAATGTCAAGTATTTTCATCGCTTCACCAAAAACATTATCTTTACCTACTAGGTAGTGATAATGTTCTATATTTTTGAAGGCTTGAGAATCAGTCTTAAAAATCTGTTTAGTCTTAAAACTATAGTTCTCAAGTTAATGAAAGTCTTTTTGTCAAGGAAAATTTGGCAGGCTGATAATAATGGAGAAAAAAAGAAAAAACAGAAAACTTTGAAATGTGATTTTCCTCATAATTTGTTTCAAATTACTTTGACAATTTTCATGGGAAACCACCTCACTAGCCTCACCTCCTCCACCAAATTCCACCTGCAATTGTGGCAATAATGGTAAATGTTACACTTTATAATTCTAGGATAAAAAAAAAAAAGTGTGATGTATAATTTTACATACTACGTTACAGCTGTATATTCTAAGTGCTCTAAGCCAGGTTAGGTTAGGGAGTTCAGTTAAGAAGCACCTGGCTCTCTCAAATTTACTATATTTGCGGTGGTTACGTTGGCACATGCACGTGAAGAGCATTCTGACATTTCATTACTCCCATTTTCCCTCACCCCAATAGCCTAAGGGGATAATGAATTATTTCCCGTGGAATTTTATGTCAAAATCGTTCTAAACATCATATAATCCTAGAAATTATGGCTAACTTATGAAATTTTAGCCATGCTGGTAGCCTACCCTTGTTAAAAAGCCTGGGGTAGGCCACCAGTAGTCATTGCTACTAAATGACAAGGCAAGACAGAGTATTGCAACAAAAATATTTATTTTAAAAAAAGGAAGACCTACAGAATAATTGTATCTAATTACCAACGACAATTATCCTAAACCAAGCCTACCCAACGGGCGGGTAGGATAGGAGGGTGGGGGGGAGGGAGGGTACTACTACCCAAGGGTAGAGCAGTTGCGTCAACGTGTGGTTTAAAGATATACGCAAAAGTACCACCCTGCAAGCATCTACGCCGCCGCCGCCACCGCCGCAAAATAAAAACGCCAAAAGGACACCCGCGACGATGACGGACCGAAGGACCTCCCTCGGCGAGTCGGGTTACCGTCGCCAAAATACTCGAGTCCGCCCTCGGGAGGAGATTCAAAAACCTGCCCCCATGACTCGGATAAATCTCCGCCTGGCTTTTCCGTTAGCGAAGGAGGATGAGTTCCTTCGGAGCCTTCTTCGCCTCCCCCCCCCTCCGTCGCCAAAATACTCGAGTCCTCCCTCGGGAGGAGATTCAAAATTCTGCCCCCCATGACTCTGATACATCTCCGCCTGGGTTTTCCGTTAGCGAAGGAGGAGGAGGAGGAGGAGTTCCGCCGTTCCTTCGGCGCCTTCTTCGCCTCCCCCTCCGTCGTGAGCACCCTCATCCAAGACCCCGCAAATCGGAGGACGTCTGTAAACGTCGCGTGTATGAAAAAAAAAATACGCGCAGGTCCACCATAACGCATTCAAGTGGTCGCAACGTAAACAAACTATGGCCCAATCCCTCGGTCGCCTTGGACCGAAATGCCCTTCAAATACCCGCGGCGGCGGGCCACGGCGTGGCGTGAACGAGCACACACGCCTGGCTTATTCGAACATAAATGCAAGAGGGCTAAAACTCGGTGTCGACAGCGGTGTGTGTGTGTGTGTATATATACAAACGGGGGGCCTCCTCCGTGGCCCAACGGATGCTCCTCAAATCTCTCACCTTGGGTCGATCGTAGGGCTTCGACGCCCTCTTCTTCTTCTCCCTGAATTTCCGCGGCCCCTCCGAGGCCATCTTGAAAAATGCGACGGCTACGACACCCTCCTAAAATCACATCAATTCACTTTCCTCCCCCGAACTCACAACAACTTCTCTCAACATTCTACACAAAACATGGCGACGAGCGCGCTGCCTCCTGATTGGTCGGTTCCCGGCCGTACCCATAATGCAACGGCCTCCCTGACAAGTGAGAGGCGCGACTGGCACCGTTCTCTCTTGGTCGATGATGCTTTCGTCTTGAGGAAATGATTAACGTGCTTCCCTCTCCATCAGCGACGAGGGGTGTGTGCGTTCATTTAGGTGGGGAATCGTCGTATCGTTTTGGTCATTTTTTTTTAAATGGCGAAGTGGCTGCGATCGTCGAGCGATAAGCGTCGACGCGCTTCTTTTTTCCGCCGTTGCGACATATTTATCGCATAAATCGCAACGCGCTATAACGAATGCAATACGCATTCACGCTGTCGCCCCTTCATAAAAATTCATATAACGTCGAAGGAGAAGCATTAAGTTCCCTCGGCAAAAGAGGACTTTGACTCGGATAAGGAGATGATATAAATGGTATTTGTATCGTACTTCAGGCATGCCGTAACACAACCGAGTCCACGTGACACCCCCCTTCGTAACAGCATTTCGGTGTAAATGTGAATTGTTCATTCAAATGATTAACAGAGCAGTCATCAACAGGCACCACAGTTCATTTGATACAAGTTATCGGTAAATGCAAAGCTAAACAATTTCGAAGTGAATTAACGCTGAAAAGCGCAAAAACATACAATCTACGTGTACCTGGATTCACGTGAAATGTTCTTTTAAAATATAACTCATAAGAAAGTTACTTGGTTGCAACTTGCTACAGTGTTTGTAAGATTTCCATGCAAACTCCACGCTTAATTGTATCTTTAGACGGATACGTACAATATCTTCAACGATACTTTAATTTAGATTATTGATGTGTTGGCCACATATCGACGTAGAGAATCTATTACAGGCAAACCGAACAAGAAGCGGTCTCTAATCTTGTAGAACTGTACAGAAAGACCTTGATTAACGTGCATAATGTTTCTTGACGGCGGGGCTCTTCACGAACGTGCAAGAGTTGGATTTAAAATAGTAAATATCAGAAAAAATCCTCCGACTGACATTTTTATCCACATGTAAATCCCATTATAAAATAGATCTAATAGGGGATAGATAACCGAGCTCTCGTACTATTCGATAGAGCACATCACTCCGGGATAACAGTGACCTTCCTACACCGGTAGCCTACCCCAAGTCCCAAGAGACGACAGTGGCACAGCCCCCCACCCCAATACCTTCCCAGAAAAAGCATCCAACAAGTATGCTCAGCGTACCCTAAAATCGACTGCTATTTTACCTTTAAATACCCGTGCCCAAGATGAAGCGTTCTTTGCGCAATACCAATGTTCTTCATCAGCAAATCTTGTATCTGCACACTACGTCAAAATTAGCTCTCTTCGTTTAAAATACTTTTGATCCTGTATCTGCAGGCTAAACAAAAATGAGGAAGAGTTGTTATCTCATACGATAATCCTCTCTCTTTCTCTCTCTCTCTCAGTACGCTTATCTAACACAAACGCCCTTTGAAGCAATGAGGATTTGAAGAGCCATGGAAAAGGGAGCACATATCCACTTTTATTAATTTTTTTTGAAAGTTATATCTTCGAAATACGGTCGGGGAAGGAGCTCTTAAGGAAAATTGAAGGGCCGTGTAACCTGGGTTTGTTACCAAATTTCATGGAATCGGTGAACACTAAAAATTCAGGGCAAGGTCTAGAGTCTCTAGACCTTGATTCATGGAATCAAAATCTGGGTATTTCTGCGATCGAGAGCGAGAGGGTCATGAGTTTATGTGACATGCATGCCACAACTCTGAAGATTATAAGTACCATTAAGTACTGGTACTATTGTTATCTAGTTGTTTATCTGCCTACAACGTAGTCGCATTTCATAATTGTTTATAATCAAGTTGAAATAAAACCCGGGAATAATAATTATTATCATTCCCTTTTCACTGTGCACTCAGACACACAGCGAGAGAAACAAAAAAGTTATGCTATGAGGGGAAAGCGCCTTCAAAGCAGAACTTAATGTTCAGAGTCCATGGCTTGACCCAGTGACGCAACTTTCGCACCAGACTACCACGTGGTCCCTCCCCGTTATCCCCCATTTTCCTGTAAATGAAGAAGGTAGGGACTAGGGAGGGGAGATGGAGGAGATGACTTCTGGGAGCGCGGGAAATAGAGATGGTGGGGTGGGGACGTGTGGCTGTTACAGAGTTTTGGTGGTGGGGGAGGGGTGACGGTAAAGGTGCAGGGGTAAGGAAAACGACCATTTGAAGAACCCACCGGCAGCCGTTTCCAGACAAGGTTACCCCCCCCCCTTTTATTACAGACTCCTTCTTCCCCCTTCGTCGGTTGGTCACCCCCCCCAACAACTCCAGTCCCTCCCCACTCAATCCAGATGCCTACGATTCAAACGATGACTCGAGTGAACAGTATTTCCTCCCACCTGCAGCAGTCTACGACGAAAACGAAACTGGAAGAATAACCGCTGTACGACGGAGAGTGAAAAGGTTCCCAGCCAGACCATTTGAGTCACACGCTCTATATAGTGAAAGGGACGTTTCACCCTTGCAAATTTCGAAGCGTGGTTCATCTCGCGAATTTACTTTTCAGGTCCACGATTCGTAAATGTATTGTGGTTTTATGACAGAAATTTGAATAAAACTCCAGAATACATTAATTTTTTCTTACAGGCAAACAGGGGAATTCACGAAGGAAGTTTCAACTACGTGTAATGCATTATTATTATTATTATTATTCAGAGCATGAATCCTATCCATATGTAAAAGGCCCACAGGGGCCGCCGACTTGAAATTCAAGCTTCCAAAGAATTTGGTGCTCATTTGAAAGACGTAACAGAAGGTAATAGGAAACACAGAAATAAGAGATCATTTATTAGAAATAAATAAATAGATAGATGCGTAAGTAAATGATCGAAATACAAGATCTTCGCTTGAACTTGTGAAGTTTCAATTGCACAACATTCTCAGGGTGTGAGGAACGCAGTACCTCTGGATGGCATTTAAACTTTCATTTAAAGGCTTGCCAGTTTTGTTATTATTATATTATTGTTGTTGTAGGATAAGAAGAGCCTTAAAAAGTCGAATGCTTAAGAAGTACTTTTCAAGTGATGAGTTGTTCCCATCTCCGTAGAGCGAAATAAACCGCGTATGTACCATTCAACAATACCTTTCATTTCCCGGGTAGCCAATCTCACGTAAGGCGTGCCTCCATATTTATCGATAACATTGCTTCAAGGTTTATCTTCGGTTGGCTGTGGGCACGGCCTAGAGATATCTGAACCACGGTTGTGAGCGGGGCTGCGACTCTACTAGGTCTATTTTTTTTTTTAGAGAATATTCTGTAGACCTTGGGATTCGACTGGCATCCATCTAAAACTCGTATGCTAGTTGAAAATAACATGATTGGTGACAACTAATTCAAGGAAAAAGAACATTCTCTCTCTCTCTCTCACACACACACACATTGCACGTGGTAGCATACGCCTCTCACGAGTGAATAGGCCCATATCCTGTTCCAGCAACGAGCGAGGAAAAGGACGTTATGGGATCGTTTCTTTAAAAATATATATATTATAACATGATTACAAACAAGAGGCAACAACAGGATGACACCGTTTTTTGAAAAACTCTCTCTCTCTCTTTCATGAAAGTCGATATTTTTTCTTAACCCCTACATGATTTCCAAAGTTCCATATAAGAAACTTTCTTCTATGACAACATAGCAAAGTGCACGTCTTCTGGTAAAGAGCATTGATTATTCAACCACGAGTTTCGATGGTGGCTATGTTCCTGACGTTTTTATTTAAATAATCCTGTCTGTTTGTATATGTCAGTCTTTCTTCCCAAACATCTTGAAAAGTTGTAGACAGGAGGCTTAGAGACCATAGACCAAACAAAAGCTGACAAGGAATTTGAAAGAAATCCCGAAAGTAGGTCTAGAATTTTTTCCTTCCAAGCATTGGGTGCAGACATAAACTCTCAGCTTTCTGGTTTATATCGAGGGTTATATATTTCAAATTATTTTCAGTTTCGCGTTTCCCCAAAAGAAGAAAAGAAATAATCGCAGAAGGAATCTTGATACCGATCCCCCTCAAATCGAACCAACTGAAAAGCAGGTCTATTACCCGCATGTACCGGGCGTCAGTTTGAAAAGCAGATCATACTTACAGCGGGAATGTAACTCCCTACCACATAGAAGTAAAGTCGTAACAGATTTATATATATATATATATATATATATATATATATATATATATGTGTGTGTGTGTGTGTGTGTGTGTGTGTGAGTGTGTGTGTGTGAGAGAGAGATTAAACTAGTAAAATTTAAAAAAGGATGGTATCTCAGCACTGAATAACAGTTGAGGATATATTTCTACTGTTTTATAAACATTCACACGTACACACACACACACACACACACACACACACACACACATATATATATATATATATATATATATATATATATATATATATGTATATTATATAAATTACCATAAAAAGATTAAGATCTATCGCCCTTTGCATTCACCAGTAAGTTCGAAATCTAAGAGGGAAGAAGAAATCCTCTCCATGAGGTGAGGGAAAAATGAAGTGAGGGAGGTCCTCACTTTTCGCTATTGAGAGAAAGAAGGGTCCACTGTTAAAGCCTAGACTGAAACATGAAGGGAGTGGCTCTTCAAAATAAGCATGTGTCAGTCAGAGATGGAGAGATATGCGTGTTTCTGTCATTCGTATATTTTAACTGAATAAATAATAATAATAAATTATTATTATTACAGAGAGCCTACCTCTCGACAAACTTTTATTGAAATAAGAAAGATAAAAACTAACATTTTTAGATATCCGGTGGTGGACAAATTTGCAAACACAGACACGTGTCAATGCGTACCCTCCCTCCATCTTGGCTGGTGTAGATATATAGTAACAGAAGCGCATTAGTACTGGAATCTAAGTTGAACAGACCTCGAAGTATTTTAGTTGAAGATAATATCTGTCAACGACTACATACAGCCTCAGACAACGTACTGTATCTGCTACTCAAAAGTAGTCCTTGGCTTGTGGTTATTCTGGGGTGGGGGGGGGGGGGCCGCTGAGGTAGAGGGGTGGTGCAAGGCTGACATGTGACTTTTTTGCTTCAGTTTGTTCATTGGTTTCTCAGTTCACTCATTTAAAGTAGGGGCTTCTCTACTGTGCATACGCCTTTTCTTTAAAAAAATGGCGAATTAATACTGATACCATATTATTACTATTACTCAGCAAACCAAGAGAAAGACAATTGCACTCTTATTACTGTCACTGCTACAGCGACCAAATTTTTCATCAATCTTGAGCCCAAAATCGGAGGGTGGAGCAAAGCTTTTGATTTTGTTGACATTGTAAATACTGTATAAGTTTGGGATGGCAGAGAAACATTTTGTTTTACAACATACTCACCTGGTCTGGGTAGACGCAGGATTTCAATCCATGTTGATAGACCAATGTCTTCTGGCAAGAGTCCTCTCCATAAAGGGAGTTCGTTTAGGCCGATTTTTTATTAATTTTTTTGCCTCCGTATACCTAGAGTATTTATCAATTACTTTTGCGCAGTTTGGTGGCAAGATGCAAAAAGATGCCATCAAGCGTATTCGTTTGATAAGCACAATCACAAAATCAAATACTGGTCCCTAATCGAAAAGAAATGTGGTAGAATTTTGACATACAGTATGAAGTAACCAAAACCCTCTGAAGAAACTGTGGACAGCTGCCAATACTTGCCATAGTGTAGACAGTTTTTAGTTTTCTGTAAATGGAAACTATTGTGCCGGCTTTGTCTGTCCGTCCGCCCTCAGATCTTAAAAACTACTAAGGCTGCAAATTGGTATGGCGATCATCCACTGTCCAGTCACCAAACTTACCAAATTGCAGCCATCTAGCCTTAGTGGTTTTTATTTTACATAAGGTTAAAGTTAGCCATAATCGTGCATCTGGCAACGATATAAGACATCCACCAGCGGCCCGTGGTTAAATTTTCATGGGCCGCGGCTCATAGAGCATTATTATACCGAGACCACCGAAAGATAGACTAGATAGACCTATTTTCGGTGGCCTTGATTGTACGATGTACAGAAAACACGATCGCGCCGAAGAAACTTCGGCGCATTTTTTGCTTGTTTCTTAACCGTATTGATACATAATCGATGAGTACTGGATCACATTTATATATAATAATTCATAAATCTGTTATTTCCAAGATTTCCATTTGAAATCTTGGAAATGATCGCCACAACAGCGGAGGTTCACCTGGAATGTATTATAAAATCAGCTCTTAATACTGACCCACCGAATAAGATGAAGGCATTGTGCTGAAACGCACAATGGTGCAAGGATGAAAATAATATAATAAAATATAAACCAGACAGACATCTTAAAGCTCCGTTTTCTAAACGAAGAGGAAAACCAGTTACCGAGAGATTAGGACAGAGGAGTTAGAAGCTCACGTTCGCAGCTTTTTTGCACAGCAAGCAGCCTGGACAGGGATACCAACCATCTTTCTACTCGAGTCGTCTACAAGTTACAACAACCGGCTTGTAAGTTGAACATCACACGGGAACATTTTTGGTTTTCACGATTTGGTCTCAGTACATGAAGAGATGTGTCATGTACGACAAACAGAGTGGCCGGTAATAGTCACAGGAAGAAAAATCATATTAACTTTCTGTCTTTTGTTTATGCTTTTACGGTAATCCCCAACGGGCTTGTACTAAACACGCAGCAAAGGTGGATACATACCGGATTAAATTTTAACCCTTGGGGGTCACTATCTAAGAAATGTTAATGTGATTTTTCTTGTGACTTTTTTACCCGTGACCTTTCTTTTTTTTTTTTACCTGGATTCGACAAACAGATGTGACACGAGCATTTTTTTTTTTTTTTAGCTTGCGAACAAATTGAATCGTAAGGCACTTGCTCTTACCGGGAGTCGAACCCATGCATTTTGTGGCGGGTACATTGGAGGTAATGACTGAATCCACTCAGCCTAGCTTTGGAATTCTCTATTTGCCTTCATTTGCCGCGGCTCATATTATTCTCGTTTTCTTGTGACCTGGGATAATCAAGAGCACCGGATTTCCTGTCTCAAAACCAATTGTTATTCTTCACCAAGAATATAAAGAAACAAATTGAAGGATACTCTCAGGAATACAGACCGCTGAAGCCTGAGTCTAAGCGTGAGTTAGTATGCCATACGTCAGTGGTGCCTTGAATATTAAACGTGTCGACTATCTCCTCTTCATAACAGGAGAACGACTTCGTATGTGGACGGAATCCACAATTCGGTCAAGTCGCTTTCTGCTCAGAAAAGGTCCCTGGGGTTGTTTCGTCTAGCTGAACATTCAGAGAGCAATGGAAGCTTTTCCGTCTCCTAGTTTTTTTATTCTTTGTTTAGGCTAAATACACCTCAACCAGTGTATTTTCAGGAGAGGAGGGACAGGCTTGCTTTTGAATTCTGGATGATGTTATATTACAATTAACGCAAAAAAAAAAAAAAGGAAATAAACCAACAATCAAGTTAATAAATAAATCCTAGATCCATAGCTTGATCCATCTCAGATTCTAACGAACTCTTCCTTGATCCATTCCCCTCCTGACCACCAAGTGTTATTGAAATATTCACTCCTGCATTTCAATCACTTGGGTGACATTCAGATCTATCGCAGTCCCTCGTAAATAAAGTTGCATTAGGTAGTGCAATATATTCGAAAGCAACGTTTGCTAACGTCTCATGCTGCTTGGAACATCTTGATGTAATGTTACCCCGCTGACGATGTCCCCAAATATATATATAATAATAATAATAATTCATATATGTTGCTGGGACGAATCACATAACTCCATTCAATCATTTTTCCCTCTTCTCTGTTCAGCAAAACAATTTGTCGACTGCAGCGGATCGACTCATCGTCGAGCGGACGTCGTCACGCCTTTTTGAACAATAACCGTTCGACCTTGAGCGTAAAACCTCATAGTAAAAACCTCACACGCAAATGCGCATTGCAAGGCTTCCCACTCTAAAGTTCCCACTTCGTCCCTAAGTTGGGGACGTTTTTGGGGAAACTTTGGAAAACGGGGGATTTTTATAATTTTTTTTGTAATAATCCGTAAATTTCCTCACGCGCCTAATGGACACGTAGAAATGACTATTTACATTTAGGTACAGTGTATGACCCGGTCGTGTAAGGGAGTTTTGGTCTGATTTGAGGAATCTGCTAAATCTTCTGGAGAGGTTTGAGAAAATTCTAACCTAGAAAATTCCTCATCTCTATCGAAGATTTGTCATCAGAACACAATATAGAATTAGGCAGGTCCGTTTGAGAATGAAACATCACAGGGTTGTGCATTGTAAAAACCAAATAGATTGGATCAAGGTCTACAGAATGGGTCTCGATCATGCCCGTAAGCATACAAGGTTTACTTATACTATTCACTACCAAAACTTGCAAAGATGCATATGGAACAATGAATGCTAATATAGATGGTGGGAAAATGTAAGCATTTTATTCATATCTATTGGTATTTGGGGATATTTTTAACGAATAATGGTAAGCTCTAGAAAGGATCATGGAATACCTTTACGTTGAAAAAAAAAGAATACAAAACGATAAAGAAAAATACCTGCCCACAATTAAACAGCAATTTTTTAGTGTATCAGTCCTGGAAACATATAGAAGAAAATACCATATTGAGCTTATTTATGAGGTCTACAATCAGTCAAGTAAAGCTCAAATTTTTATTTGGATCTTTCAGGTTCAAAATCCCGTTTTCTTCCATACTTTTAGCGTCGGTGTACGACAGCCCCAAACAGAACTTCATCCGTCTGGCAGAGACAAAAAAAAAAAAAGTTCAGCAGATAAGCGAGTCCGCGACATTCTTGATTCCACACACTACGCTTTCCGTTGGAAGCGAAGAATCCAGAGGTCTACATCAGGCTTTATACTCCCTATCAAACCTTTCCTTAATAATGGCCCACCTGAGGCTGGTTTCATCTAAACCATCTTACTCCCACTACTGAAGGAAACTATGATCTACGTGAACGTGTTATGGAAGTCGAACAGGCGATTATTATTTAAAACGTCGTACAGGAAATTCAGAAAGATATCAGCCATGGCAAGGCTCCACAACCCACATGCCCTTATTATTATTATTATTATTGATGACCCCAGTTGCAAGACAAGATCACTTTTCGTCTATATAATGTCGATTGTTTTCTTCTTAGTTCGTTTCCTTGCAAGGTATTTCATTCAGCTTAGCAACTTCTGCAGCGTGCGTGACTTTCTTCTTCATAATACAGTAAGCATCTGTCTACCTGCCTGCCGTGTCAGACAGGGCAAAGGGGACAGAGGCAACACGTTCGTATTGTCTGTTGGTACGCGCCCAGCTTTATCCTGCTCTCGACGTGTGTCATTGGACAAGGACCAAGGTTGTCTATACATGCAGTTTTAAGAATAATAAAGGATACGGAATATTTTTTTATTTTAAATGCAGTATAGTCTCGATAGCTTTTATATTTTGAGCAGCGGTTTCCGTCGTCATTCTTCTGTCCCCAAAACGAGACAAAATGCAAAACAAGAAGATATTGGTTTACTAACATATAAACTCATATATAAAAAAAAAATGCCAGCGTAGTTATGAACAGGTTATTCTTGGCAGGCAGACTTTGGCTGGCTTAATGTTTGGGTGCTGCCAATGTCAACTTGATTCTCTCTCTCTCTCTCTCTCTCTCTCGCACACACACACACACACACACACACACGCACGCACAATGTGGGTGTGCGCTTAGGTCTAGGGTGGGTGGTTTAACTTAGCCAGACAGCACGTTCCTTGTTTTGATCCAAGTTTTCATGTTTTGTTGCTATGCGGAGGATTTCCTTTCGTTTTCCCCTATTTATTACGACACATTTTTACGTTGTTGCGCACGCGGGGACTGTTGTTTCACCTGTGCAACGTCACGATATCCAGATGGTACCGTGACAGACAACTCCTAGCCAATGACGTCACTCTGAGTGGGACAACAACAGTTCATTCAACTCTGGGTACGTGACCGCCGGTACCACATAAAATCACCTGTGGATGAACGCCTGGTATGGCACAGAGAACTTCCAAACGACCATCTGCTTCTTATGTCTATTGCACGGAGAAGGCTCACAAGCGGCACGTCGAATCATTCTACAAACACTGACCCTAACGCTTGCAAACCATGAGTTCATTTCATCAACTTGATGTCTTCCATTCTTTCCACATGACCAAACCATCTTGAAAACATCTGTGATAAGATTTCTGTCTCAGCAGTCCTCTTGCTTTCAGTTTTTCCTATCCCACATACAGTACATAAATAATTAATCTCAACAGCTTCAACTCCTTTCTCTGCTATTTGCATTCAGCATTCACTTCTATAAAGGAGAGTTGGCTCAACAATCTTTTCATACGTTCCTTTTGCGCTTGCACTATTGTCCATCCTCCGTAGGAAAGTGAAGCCGTCACTGCATCTCTCTTCTATCTTACTTTCGACCCTCTCCTAACAACTGAGAGGTTTTTCCTCCTGTTACGCCTTTAAAGCCGGGACTGCAGGAGATCAAGAATGCAAGGTGCGAAGCAGAATATAAAGAGGGTTCCCAGACTGTGTTCGTGGCTTTCACTATATCCATTCGACTTTCACGGTCAAGGGATACCCGCTGTTTTAACGAATCACTCTCTCTCTCTCACACACACTCACACACACGCTTTCACTCCACCTGGCCGCAGCTCACCACCACAGTTGACCAATTGTCAGATACTGTTTACGCCAACAGTGGCTCGCAGGCTTGTGATAGATCACGCCTCTGTATATATATATATATATATATGTGTGTGTGTGTGTGTGTGTGTGTGTACGTGTGAATTCCTCATGAGAATGTGCGTATAAATCTAATAACTAATGTATTTAGGAAAGACTCTTGCATTTTTCACGCATTAAATATTAACCGTTGCTACCACAAAATAAAGATGGCTTATTTTTAAATCTGGATGCAGTGAGTCTCTCTCTCTCTCTCTCTCTCTCTCTCTCTCTCTCTCTCTTGAAACCAAAATGTAATCCAGCCTCTCAGTTTTATCAAATTCATATCTGATCAATTTCCTTGAGAAAGCTTCGTGCCGTCCTTATCTGTCTCTCATTGGAATGTTGTGGCTGGACCCGGTACCACCAGGCAGGCCACAACTTCTTACGTTATGTCGGTGTAAACAGAGTCCTCAGATAGTCGTTTTGGGGATTTTATTTTCCCTGTATAGTTTGGTCAGTTGGGCTAGATCCAAAAGTCCTCACCAGGCCTCTTTTGATACTCATAGGACATCATAGGTCTATTTCTTTCCGTCCTAATAACTATATCCTTTTTAAGGGTCTTCATTATTATTATTATTATTATTATTATTATTATTATTATTATTATTATTATTATTATTATTATAAAAACTGTTCACTGCAAGCGCAATCATCATGTCATGCGCTGAGCATGAAAGACTATCGATAAGATCACAATAATTTATCTAAATGTCACCGAAAATAATCACTGAGAAAATGCTTTGTAATACTTACGATATAGTCTTGGAAACCGTTGCCATGTTGTTAACGTGCGAATAATTGCCTCACATTCTTTGATCAATTTCCATTTCGAACCTCGAATATGAAATCGCGCCATTAAGATATCTTTGGCCATTTTATGTTGATGGTGCAATGCCTGAGCCACCTACCTTTTCCCAAAAGTCTGGGAGGCGTGGCTTTGCTGAATAGCCGACGATGTCGCCTGCTTTTACATTACTAGCACTTCCAGATCACAGCATTATTACAATCCTTCCATTCAAGCGTTTCACAGAAGACTGCGGAGCCACTCTGGTTCACAAACTCCATATTGTTTCAGTTTTGATTTCTGTGCGTCTAGTCCAGGTCCGATCGAACACGGGCCACAGAAAACGACCTCTCTCCACCTGAATCACGAATCGAACTTGTGTTCTGGAAAGATCTCCACGTGACGTGATGTGGATTTCTTGCTTGAAAAAAAAAGTTAGTCTGTCGCTCACATACGTCAAATTTAGCACAGCACTGTTAATATTAACTCGTCAATTCATTGCGGATAATAACGTGAGTCTAAACATACCCTGAACCAAGGTCTAGACCTTGCCCTGAGCAGCAAAACCTGTGCTTGTCTGCCCAATTTAAATGATGACACGTGAGAACAAAGGCTAAATTGACGAACGGTTTATCAACTAAATTTTTAAAAATTTTTATCACCATGCAATAAAAAGTTGTAAACACGTCTGATACCCACAGATACCGTTATCGGTCTCCTGTAACGATTTATTTTGCAGTTTCGGAATATTTCGTGCTCCGTGTAATTTGAATATTTGAATTACGTTGCCTTAGTATTATTCTTTGTTATATTGGTTGTATGATGGGACGTCAGTAGCGTTTACTTTATCAAAATTGCTTTTTCAAACTTGAATCCTAGTTCCCTTTTTCATGGACTATACATCCGATAAAGAATTACTGCTTATCTGCATTATTCAGCTCAAGTTGTCAATGTCAGGGCTGAATTTAAACGATTTTCCTTGAGAGTCATTGAAAAGGTACAAGAGATCGCGATTTCAAGAATTGATTAATTAACCAACACCTGGATCTGTAACGGGATACATAAAAAAAAAAGATTGAAAGAAACTTCTATAGTAGTGTCTATGATAGCCAAGAGTTGGAAAGTATAAAGCGATCGTTAAACCAGCTCTCCGCAATCGAAGTGAAGTGTGGTTGTTGAATGCAAATGAAAAGAAGGTGGAAGCTGTTGAGATTAATTTTTTTTATGTCGTATTGGCACTTGATTAAAATGAAGGAAAGGGTGAGAAACGTAGAGAAACATTTAAAGAAGAATAGTAAAATCGTTATGTGAAAAGTAAGATTATAGTGTTTTGAGATTGTGTGGTCATTTTGGAAAGAGGGGCCGATGAAAGGAGGATGGAAAGAGTACACAATTCGGCAATTTTGGGAAGATGGATGAGAAGAAGACCTAGAAATGGGTGGATAGATGGAGGAGAAGAGGAACTGGAGTGGCTGCTTGTCCCCAGCCCCCAGCAACTAAGAGGCGCGAGAGCAGGAACCAGTCTTCTATGAGGGTGCATAAAAGCGGCTCTTTTAGATCTAGAATATCTATTTGAATTAAGTGAAAGAACAAAACGTAACGAAACGCCCAAAATGAATGAATTACTACTTAGTCATCATAGGCCTATTTCTAGATAACTACAAAATATGCAACGCGGGCATAGGCCTAGGGAGAAAATAATCACAACATATTAAACAAATATAGATAAATCTTGGTAATACACGTAGCGGACACATTGCACACCAATAGTTTTCCTTCATTGCGCAGTGAAAATGGTAAAGAAGTTATTGATCGCCACTGAAAGGCTGTCATGCACACGTCACTTGTTACCGGAAATGGATTGATACTTGGCTCAAGTGTTTGGTCTGTAGGCCTAAATTTCATGAACTGGCCTAACAAAATATAACATAACCTTAAGATATAAACATTTAATATGAAAGGAAACACGAAGACAATCCTAAAGTAAACACAAAGACAATCTTAATGGAAACACGAAGACAATCTTACGGCAAAAATGAGCAATTTTGGCTTATTTTTCGGAGCTGCCTATTTTCGACGCAAGTTCTTTATTCTTTAACGGACAGCTATAAAAATCCATTCCTTTTATAATCTTAGAACTGTATTGTGTGAGTATGAGTGCCTTCACCGGCTCCACATATAGAATTGGACCGTTACCCGGTCGCATTTTCCTGAGATGTAACCGAGTACCGAAACCTTTCCCTGAAAGAAGAGGGACGCCATATCTTAAAAACTAACCATAGAATTTTCTTGAAAATAATCTCATTATGTTTCCCACACCCAAATAATAAGACTGATGAATAATTTTAATCCTAACCTAAGCTAACCTAGGGGTATGGCAAAAAAAAAAAGAAAACCGGGGCTGGTGCAATACTAGCATACATCTCAGGAATTTACTGCCCGGTCCCACTTCTATACGAATTTATTAAACGTTATAGCTTAAACATTACTACAACAAAATAGCATAATCTAAGAAAAGTGCGACTTGAACAAGTGGCATTTATCATGACTGTATAAAATATAAATATAATGATGATCAATCAGCACGTATCGGCTACATATCTCAGTCATGGGGACTGATATACATAAACTTCATGCCTTCAAAATAATTTTCCACCATGCAGAGTTTTATCTGATTACAGTGATAAAATCCATAAATATCCCCGTCTTCGTATCGATACCTAACAATTCAAGTGACAAAAAGTAGTTACTATTCGTATAACTATAAAGCGCTGTTGAATAATATACTAGTCTTCTAGGCCTACTGTAGTTTCCCCGCATTTATTCTCATTTATGAATCCATGATCCACACAACTTTCCTCATATTAATAATTCCTTGACATTTCATCTTCAAGCAGTAAAAAAAAAAGTAGCCTTATCTGGGATTAAGGCAACAGCAAAATATAACGGGAAAAAGTAGAGAGAATCTGAAGCCATCCAACGGGACTGTCTATTTTTCTAAGTGTTGAATGGACGCTTTGAATGCGTTTTGAAATCCTGCTGGATTTTCCCGAACGAATTTCTCTTTGCGTTCCAAAATGATTCGTCTCTTAAATTGCTTTCTACCTTTTTTTTTCTTAATTTTCCTCGCTCGAACCATTCAGTTTCACGAACAAGCTCAAATGAGTGAAGTAATGTTAAAAAAAAGAGGTGGAGCAACAAAGCTGAATTTTATTTGCCTTAAAGTAAGGACGAAAGATCTCGCACTGCTGTTTCACTTTCCTCGCTGCCAAGTACTATTTATATCTTATATCACGTTATATGGCATATGTGCCAGAAAGTCAAATCAGAAATCAGTCATTTCGTGAAATGACTGAAATTTCAGAGATAGCGAAATGCACATAAACATTTGATCCCCTCAGGAGCTAGTACTAAACACGGCGAAACAGTGAGTCACCTACGCTGTTTCGCCGGGTTTAGTACTAGTCCCTGGGGGTCAAAACGTATTTCTGCCGTGTTTAGTACTAGCTCCTGGGGCGATCAAATGTCCTAAGTGCATTTCACATTCGCCTGAAAATTCAGTGATTTCACGAAATGACTGATTTCAGTTGACTGTATATATATATATATATATATATATATATATATATATATATATATATATATATATATATATATATATATATATATATATATATATCAGGTCGAAGAGGTAAAAAGGCATGCATGTCTCTTACAGAACAAGTTTATTCTGCCAACGTTTCACATCACATGATGCATCCTCAAGGGTGGAAATTACAGACAATAAATACTTAAAATGTCACTTCCACAATGGGAAAAACTTCTTTAAAAATTAAAAAATTTTAAACATCTACAACTACAAAAAATTAAAACAAGAACTTGAAAGGAACACCTACCAAGACAAGAGCTAAAAAGTGACTAGAAAAACAGGGAGGAAATAAACAAACGAAAGAAACCTATAAGGACGAGGAGTTGATGGAGTCGCTTTTCATAAAAACTAATGTACCAACACTAAAACACCCAATCGTCGTCCACACAACTGTTTATAGCATAACTGCTCTGTTTGTTTGTTTACTCCTCCACGTTCATTATAGGTTTCTTTCGTTTTGTTTATTTCCTCCCTGTTTTTCTAGTCACTTTTTAGCTCTTGCCTTGGTAGGTGTTTCCTTTCAAGTTCTTGTTTTAATTTTTGTAGTTGTAAATTTTTAAAATTTTTTAAATTTTTAAAGAAGTTTTCCTCCATTGTGGAAGTGACATTTTAAGTATTTATTGTCTGTAATTTCCACCAACGAGGATGCATCATGTGATGTGAAAACGTTGGCAGAATAAACTTGTTCTTAAGAGACATGCATGCCTTAAATCCTCTTCAACCTGAGATGTTTGTCGGTCTCTTTCCCCTCTGATTCGCATTCTTCATATATATATATATATATATATATATATATATATATGAATGTCTTTTCCTGTAATACTACAGTGTAATATGAAAATAAGAAGGCCCATAAAACACTATTTAAACGTTGAAACCATATATTTGGGCACTTGTTTCTGTGCCCCTGTTCACTGCAGAATAGGACAGGTGAGAGTTACAATGGTATATATACAAAACATGAAGGTTTGGCCTTGAGGCCTGGATGTTAAGGAGGTGGCGTTTTCTTAAGAAGGAGGAGAATGACCAAATTCCCCTTAGTGTTTGGCCTCATTAGCTCCGTTTGGCGATGGATCTGAAATTCGCATTTCTTGGGTCATCTTTTCAGGAGGGGGGTCTGAGGAAGAGTGTCGATGGCGTCCGATTTCCAATGTCCTCCTGACAGGTTCATATTGTTGGTTTGATTATGATAGCAGATTCCAGCATCTTTCTTTTTGCGGACAGCTACTCTTGAAAACCAACTCAGCCCCACTCCAGTTAATGACATGCCCTGTATTTCTAATATGTAGGAAAATTCCGAACTCTCCAAGCGTAACGTACTGATCTTTTGTGCTCTGTTTATTCTTTGCGAGAGCGATCTACCTGTTCGCTTTACATAGATGTCATGACAATTACTACACGGTATCTTGTAAACCCGCCTTCTTCCCTTGTTATTTAAGTATCGAAACTTGGCCGAACTCGATGGATTGGGATAATGGAAAATGAAAAGGATTATTAACAAAGGAATAAATATACTACAGAGGTCCCACTCACAACAGACAAATAGATTTCAACAACAAATAAAGCTTCCATACGATGAAAACATCCAAAAGGCCACCGAACAACTCAGTTCTAATAATCCTTTCATTTTTTCCATTATCCCAAATCCATTCGCTTGTTAACGTGAGCGACATAATGGTTAAAAGAAACTGGTTTATTGGTTGTTCCTTAAATAAGAAAAGATGAAGAAGCCGAGTTTACAAGATACCGTGTTAGTAATTGTCAGGAAATTCTACATATGACATCTATGTAGGTGAGACAGGTGATCGCTCCTTTGATACAAGATCTGGGTTGTGGAACAACAGAGCACAAAAAGATCAGTTAAGACAAATAACAATGCTTAGGAGAAACGAGAGTTAAATCGGAAAGAAAACGAGATTTTCCTACATATTACGGAAATACAGGGCATGTCATTAACTGAGTGGGAGGCGGGTTTTAGTTGGTTTTTCAAGAGTAGCTGTCCGTACAAAAGAAAGATGCTGGAATCTGCTATCAGTCAATCAAACCAACAATTAATACTGAGAACTCAGGAACGGCGGGAAACAGCGAGGCGCGAAGGGTCAATCCGCTGTCAGGAGGACATTGGAAATCGGACTGGTTTATTGGCATTCGAGAGATGTACAGAATCTGAAGATGTTATTGACGCGCGTAGCGTAATCCTCACAGACCCCTCCTGAAGAAGATGACCAAGAAACGCATACATCAGAAGGGTCAGGAAATTACACCGCCAGATCCATCGCCAAACATACACACAGGGGAGCTAACATTATGAGTACATGAAAACCATGGCAATGCAAGTAGTTGATTGCATTCTCCTCCTTCTTAGAGAAAGAAAACGCCACCTCCTGTCGACATCGAGGCCTAAGGCCGTCACCTTCATGTTTTTGGGAAGAAGCCGGAGTATATATACCATTGTAACAGGGGTTTCCAAAGAATAACCAAAAGATGTCCATATTTTCTACATATTAGTGAAATAGGGGCACAGAAACAAGTGCCCTGAAATATATGGTTTCAACGACACCTTAATAAATAGTGTTTTATGAGGCTTCCACTAGGAATATTTTTTTAAGAAACGACACCTATATATATCACACCTTCATGTTTTTGTATATATATATATATATATATATATATGGTTTCAACATATATATATTTTCATATATATATATATATATATATATATATATATATATATATATATATATATATACATATACACACACACACAAACGTTCTGTCCCAATGAGACAAAAATATCTGCAAATGGAAAGCTGCCAATCACTCAACAATGGGCGAAAATCAATGACAACCCAAGACGAGCAATTAACAATATGGTTAACATCCACTCTTGCTGCTCAGCCCTGGGGTCAGCATTAGGCGAGAGGGATTTTCCTGTTTGTTGAATTTACTTTGTGGAAATATTTTTGTACTTTCCATAAATGTATCCCCTCAAGGCCTAGGCTGCTTGACTCATCGTACTACTGCACCTCACTACATATAACGTTTATTTCTAGTCATGGGACAGTGTTACAGTAGGCCTATATATACCATATTTCATGTATATGAGCGTATGTAGAATAACAGCAGTAGATCCAGCTTGGATCATCGAAGAAAATGCGGCTTTAGAACGAAACAACCAAACACCATGCCGGATGTAGGTAAGAACAGTGAAAACGGACTACGGTCAGTTCACTTTCACTCTATTACCCTACCTACGCGGACGGATTTTGTTTATGTCCCTAACGCACGAGCTTTTCATTTCCACGACATATCCAGTGAGCAGTGTCCTCGCGATACGCTACTATAATAGCTTCTAATAATTACACTGAAACCTTTCTGGTGGAAGTGACAGTTTTGATAGGCCTAATCCACCGGTGAAATGGTTAATGGCGAGCGAGTTGGCATCTGGGATTCTCTCGCGGGTAATCCCCTGAAGGAGATATCAGGCTTTTCAAAGACTGGAAATTAACTGAACGTTATGGGAGATTATCAATGTACATCGTGAAACATTCGAGGGGAAACTCATTAATAGTTTGACATCTCATCGAGTGACCACATTCGTTGATATTTCAAAAAGAGTTATGACGAATATAGTATTTTCATTTTTTAAAGCTTAGGTACAAAAAGTTAAGTATACCTTAGTTTTACCAGACCACTGAGCTGATTAACAGCTCTCTTAGGTACAAGTAGGGCTACAAGTCTTAGTCTCACCATATGCGAACTCACGTTTTAATCAGATTTATTTGTTTTAATTACAGTACCTTTTATTTTTCCCTACAACTAGCGCCGAGCATATTTACCTTGCGTCTTATTTTTGGAGGGTTAGGTAGCTTTCTCTTGGGAAAATGACAAACTGCTTGTAGGTTACAATTTTCCCAATATGTAAATCAGTCAGCCCAGTGCTGTTCATGATTCCCTCTCTTCTCTGCCCCTTTCAAGATCCTTATCATTGAATTCTGATATTTCTGTTCTTTTGTATTGATTAGATTAGGTCCCTTAACGCAAGGTATCTCCAGTAAAACATACGATTGAAGGCAAATACAGAAATTTTGTCAACATAGCTTGGTATCTACCATCCACGTGGGCAACTTGACTCGCTGTGACAGCCTTGAATAAGATTCAGTATTTTTATGAACACATTCTGCCATCATAAACTGTGATGCACCACAGACTGTTTTAAAAGTCCTTTTAGAACAAGAGTCATGTCATGAGCGCATTTGGTAGTTGACGTGAAAATTGGACCTGGTTCTTTCAACGAATAGGGTGCAGGATTGAGTGTCTGTGTTTTTAAGACAAAATTCAGTACTGAACTAGGACTGGGACTGGTCTTCTTAATCCTCTGTATTATTACCGTAAAAATAAAAGGAGCAATATTAAACTACAATTCACAAACCGTTCACAAATTTGCCCCTCTGAGGACGTCATGTGTAGAAACTGTGAACCATCATACTGTTTCCCGAACTGGCATTTTATTTTGCAAGAAGAAATTCCCGTTGACAGACGTTATTATTCTGCCGCCCACTCGTGGATTCACCGGGATCTCGGTGACCGTAATCATCAAACCTGTTCTTTTGAAAATGCAACGTCATTGTACTTGTTTCATTTCTGCACAGGGGAAAGATAGTCCGCTATATAAACAAACATCTCCCTTTGCCATTCTTTTAGGGTTTCCTGCTTTTTCATATAGTACACATGTTCATGTAGTCTCTTGTCTTAGTATGTTTCCTAAAAAAAAGAGAATGCTTCAAGTATCTTGTTTCGTATCAAATAAAAAATTATTATTACTACGTGATAGATCTCTCCCACAGGTACAGCTCTGATAATGAGGGGAAGATATTTGTAAACACTTGAAAAAACACGATCCCTCATCGTGTTGATCTCGAAAAGATAAGTGGAAAGAGGGAGAGAGAGAGAGAGAAATAAAAATAGAAAACTGCATTGGGGGATGCGTAGGTGCAAAACAACAGAAACATCCTAATAACGCTTATATTGCGAAGGAAGAATCACAATGACTATTCGCGAGGTCATTAGTATAAGATCAGTGTTTCATCTCTTATTTTTTCTGGAATCAAAACATGATGATCTCGTTACGAGTGCGCGAGCTATCAGGGCTGCCAAACGTACGAAACTAACTCGCCGGCGAATTTTTCGACCGCTATTCGTCTCAGATTTGCGACACACATTCATAATCATCTTAACCTGATGAATTCTGTCTTCACAAGCCGTCGTAAACGGTAAAATGAAGTCTGGCGAGATCAGGTAACTTTCTCTTTCGCCGTGCGGTACGACAACCTAGAAACTTTCTTCCATACAAAAGAAGAAAGTTCAGTTAGGGTTATCCAGTGGGTTTAAACGCATCGGAACTTTTGAAAGTGGGCTGTGCTCCTTCAGCGTGTCGGGTGGACGTGACTGGAAAAAGATCGTAAGTCCAGATAATTCTTATATATAAAATTTAATGCAGATATATGTTTACCTACCTAGGTTAGACCTGTGGATTTTAAATAAACAAAAGTTTTTATTTTGCATTTTAGCTTTAAAACCTGCCATGCTGTTTTGTTTACAGAAAGAGGTAAAATTTTATTTATAAGTTGCCGGTAAGACTCCAGCCAGTCATTTTTGCATGAAAAACCATTTTGGGGTTTTCATGCAAAAATGGCTGGGAAATGGTAGGGCACGAAAAGACCCGAAAAATACCAACCTAACGTGACCCAGGGGTATTGACTGGTATGGGGGCGGTATTGTCGTAATTTGATTAATTTTTTATCATTTGCACATAGTGTTTATGAGGTTCAAAATAACGAGAATGAACAGCTCTTTTATATCATGTATTGGCAACTGATATAATAAAATACCCAGAAAGAGAGAGGTCAAACTGGAATAGTGTTGGGATTCACCGTTTTAGGTGTCATGTTTTTCCTTAATAGGACTCAGCTCCGAGCATTGAGAATCAACAATATGTTTAGTGAATGGTTTTAAAACATTCAGTACTGAGAAATAAAGACTAGACCTATGTCACGCGAGAGAAAATATTAACCGCATGACATTCAAAATGTGAAAACATATGGAATCCGAAAAGGCAAACAAATTACAAAATAGGCCAAATCTTCCACAGTATCAATGGTCATATGCCCATGGGGGAAAAAAGTTCCAAACAGAACTGTAGCTATATAACAGAGAAGATAATTAATCGGATGTTATTAGACGAATGAGAACAAATATGAGAAAAATTAAGACTTGGATGGCAGTGTGAAGTACTATTGATTCCCTACACTCGGCAAAGTCATAACAGATATTGTGACATAGGTTCAAACGCAACAGTAACCCTTAATCAGCAATAGATCTAAACTACGTTGCGTTGAAATTAACCAGGCCTACCATTAACAAACTCGGAAATTGACTTTCAGAAGTCAACCTGTGCTGGACATAGGCCTAGGTTGGTTGGGTTAGATTAAGCGTCCGTCAAGCCCAGCATGGGCCTCTGCCAGAAGCTGCTCTTAATTGTTGTCAGGTGTTAGAAAAACACCTCCAACTGAGATTTAAGCCCTACCATGGCTTCGAACCCGTATTTAATAGCATAGTTTGTCCAGTATCCAAAGGTATTCTTTGGATATTGAGTTTGTCGAGAGTGATGTTGCACAGTTGAGTTCTGGTCGTTTCGACCGTGAGTTACGTTTATGTGCAAAATGGATGCCGTGTTTAGTAACAGTTGATGTAACCTCTTTTGGTCTTGAAGGACACTAGAATGACATTTAATGTTAGGTTTTTTAACACAGTATAACACCTTCGAAAGTAACATGCCAGTAAAAATACACACGCATAATCGGTCAAAGGTGAGGCATTGCTGAATGTCATTTAAATTTCATATATTTCTGACTTTGTTTCAACTTGTATCTCAGGCGTTGTGCCACGTTGTTTCAGAATACTGTAGGTGAACGTTAAGGTCTATAAATTTAATGATGCACAAAATATCAACAGACGGTAAATACTACATTACTCATATCAACAATTTGGATTTCGTGAACCGGAACAACGGAAGACTCTCTCTCTCTCTCTCTCTCTCTCTCTCTCTCTCTCTCTCTCTCTCTCTCTCTCTCTCTCTCTCTCTCTACATTAGTTAACAAAATTTATTTTTTTTTTGCTTAGTCTGTCATTATGAAGATTCTTCGCGCATAATGTTGGAGATAGCGCTGTGCAATTTTCTCTTATAGAAACAAAGTTCGCCACTGGGTTGGAGGTACATAAAAGTTAGGTAACGTATTCCAGTCATGACACGTGTGCAAAGAGACTTGGACTGATTTTTTATTGACTGCATGTGTGTATATATATATATATATATATATATATATATATATATATATATATATATATATATATATATATATATATGCCGGCAACTCTTAACGTAGGTAAAACTAAAGACCAGTGAGCCTGTTCGAAAAGCATAGGAAAGAGGAATGAACAATATTAGGAAGGAAAGGATTACCACACCAAAAGAATTGTTTAGAAGTCTCGCATTTTTTGCGTGTTTGTCAGTCTGCTTACAAAATATACCAAGAAGTCGCTTGTGGAATATAATGAAATTTTGTTTTTGGGGATGAGGCGTTGGGGGTGAGGGCTGTTGTCCCAGA
The DNA here is from genome assembly GCF_040412425.1 of Macrobrachium rosenbergii. Lineage (NCBI taxonomy): Eukaryota > Metazoa > Arthropoda > Malacostraca > Decapoda > Palaemonidae > Macrobrachium > Macrobrachium rosenbergii. Next base: position 77,537,057 of record NC_089796.1, read on the forward strand.
AGTTTGTTCGATTTTAAGATGGACATCAGAAGTTGTGGACCAAATGTGATTGCTAGCGAGAAAGAATGTTAACCGGCTAAAGTATAACCAAACAGCTGGCTTACCAGGCTAGGTCTTATTGGCAGAAGGGAAAATTCTGAGTGAATGAGAGCGTCGAAAGAATTTGTGAAGGTGCTTTTAAACGTAACTGTTGACAGGTGCAGCAGTTTAGTATTGCGTATTTGTATTTTTGTTTTGTTTTTGTTTACTTCAACCGTACCAGGTTCTGAAAGTCACCGTAACAGTATTTTATTGGAAAAGGCATAATACCATGGAAATATGAGTTCTTCCTAATACCATGGAACCATTATCGCTAAGAAATGCTGTGTGACTTTCAGCTAAGTTACGTTCGAGCTTGGTTAGTTATAGAATCACAGGGCACAGCTGTGGTTTAGTTAAGCATCACATATGTCTGTCTGCGACTGTTAAAGGCAGGTGTCTAAGAGAAGAACGTGCATTCTTACGTAACAGCATGTGCTGAACTTTCTTAAAAGTACTTTCTGTAGTCATGACTTGCAACTTGGTATGCAGGCAGTTTCATCTTCAGTGTCCCAGATTTAGTCTCATGCTTCTGTTTTCATTACTCCAAGAGCCTGGGTATAAGACTGAGTTAGCAGCAAGTTGTGTCGAAACAGTAAATATTAGAACAAATATATTTGCCGTTTCCTTATATGTCATTTTAAAGGATTCGTGCAAGACATTCATGTTGCTTACGTCAAAGGCCAGTCTCATGAGAAACTCCGCCCCATGGCTTCTGTTTTGCCAAATGTGTACGTTTCCACTGGAAGTAATTGCAAATAGTAAGAGCTAAATGATATATCTTATGAGAAATAGTGCATCAATGTTCACTTTCTCTGTTGCATATAGTGTTCAGCTTTCCAGGCAGCACTTGCTGTCGAAGTGTAGTTGCCATCTCGCTCAAACTAATCAAGCTTTCCGGAGGCTAGTTTGCCAGTATGACGAATGCCTTGGAAGATGCTGCTGTCAGTTCTTTTTTAATCATCGCTGCGAGCTGAGAGAGAGAGTCTGAGGTTTAGGAGGTGTTGGGTTTGGGATTTCCTTTACATCATCGCTCTGAAGAGTTAACGAATAACACTTTCACTCCAGCCGACTCCTAAGTGTCGGAGCACCACGGTCTAACCATATTTGGTTTCTTAGTTTTTGTAACGACTCGATTATACGGGGACATTTCTTAAAGGTTATTCTAAATTTGGGATACTTTGAATATGAAGTAGAGTTTAGTAACGATATTAAGGTAGAAATGAAAGTAATTCATACTGTATGTGCAGTGAAATGCAGGGTTTGTTTTAAAAACAAGGTAGCAATCGGGTTCTTCATTACTATTAAGATTGCCGCGGGTCAAGTTACATAAGTGAAAATATATGAGTTTGTCCACACAGGGTATTTTATGTCGTTATTGCATGAGGAATTTATGTGGATCCAGTTTTTTTCTCGTTGACGGAGGTATGCGGTCAACAGTCCAGTCGTTGTTTGGTTACTCTTTTGTTTTATATTGCATTTGGTCGAAACAGGAACAAATAATGATTGTGCCTTTGAGTATCTGACTGTTCGATGTCTAAACCGAATCTTGTCTCAAGATCCGGATCCCATTGATGCTTTTGTTGACATAAGCGAATTACCTACCTGGTATAGTCAAACCCAGCCAGGGGTTGTGTAACTTACATAGATTTTAACGTAAAGAATGCAAGAATATTTATTGTTAATAATAATGTACTCCTCTTCAAAATTCTCGTTGCTCTTAGTATTTCACTTACTCGTTTACGGTGAAAATAATGTTTGGATGGAAAGTGATAGGGTTCACCTACCCCTCCTGCTAAATCTGTTGAAGCCTTTGACAAGGTCATTGTGTGACCTGGGGGCAAAAAAAAAAAAACTTCACTACGATCGTAGTACTACTTTTCATCCTCGTGTTCACCTTCGTATTAGAAACGGAATCATATCAGCGTTGTTCAACCCTAGGGGAAAGAAATTGTTCTTTGTGAGTACGTAATTGATATAGTCAAATGCCAGTTAGTAGAAATGCATTATGTTGTTATTCGTCATCATAGCGCACCTTTTGATACTGCATGGAACTACAGTTGAAGTAATTACGTAGTACTTTTGTAAACTACTATGCAGTAGTTCAAAAGTTGTTCTCCGTGGGTGTGCTAAGAAAAGACTATTTTGTTTATTGCTGGAGTACGCTTTCATTTTCGTGATTTCAAAGGCCGCAAGTTAGATGCTTTTTCATATTTGTAAGTCAGCCCATGCTTGCTTTATATATATTTTTTGTATATATTCACATACATGTTGATGTATATATGTATACATATATACATTAAGAGAACTATTGCGCTGTAATTGCTTAGGCGACATCATACACGAATATATACATGTACATATATATTTATAAATATATATAAATGTATATATTTATATATGCATATATTTATAAACTCGTGTATGACAACGCCATAAGCACTTGCAGCATAATAATCGTATCCATAATTTCATAATTCATGATTCCCAGAATGTCAACACTAAAAAATAGTTGAGAATGTGCTCTCGACCTCATTTTATTTATCAAAAAGTTTTTATCTGTGTTTAGATTAACTGAATGCTGCTTAGTTGATTGCTCTTCACGCAAAGGACAAATTTATTTGATTTTTTGGGGGGAAAATGCCTCTTTTGCTAACGAAGCTGAACGGAGCTTATGTATTAGCATGTGCCTATTTGTACACTTGACTGCTGTATTCATTTTGGTCGAGGTAGGGCTGATGTTTGTTTTTTATTAAAGTATATCTTCAGAAAAATCTGTGTCATACCTGAGCCAAAACAAGGTTTGTTATAGATAACGGGCATCTGGAGGGTGTTGAAGATGTTTGGTATAGAGTGTAAATTGCTGCGAGTGATGTCAAGTTTGTAGGGTAGGAGAGTGACTGGTTTGCTGTTAAAAATGGGCTGAAACAAAGGGTTGTTCAATTTCCATGATTGTTTAACATCTTTGGGGATGGCGTGATGCGAGGAATATTAGAGAATGGACAGCAGATGTGGGTGTAGAAGTTCTGGTGTAAGAAGATGGGTCTTGAATGGAGTGCGGAATAGCTTATTTTTACAGATGATACAGTGCTGTTTAGGTGTGTGAAGTGGCTAGTGTGGAAGAATTCTGCTCTTGGATCTGATTTATGATTGAGCAGTTTACTTGTAAAGAGTTGAAGTGATCTTTGCTCTCTTTTTTTTCTTGGGAACTACCCAGGTGAAACGGCTTATTGTAATTATGTATTGGCCTGTCTTCAATACCAAACATATAGTAAAAGAAAGACTACAGGTAGTGAAAATAAGTATGAAAACTTAACCGTTTTCATTTAAATTGCCTTTTTTTTCCCTCCGAAACTTAGTTTTTTTTTTTTTTTATCTTTTAAGAGGCTGATCTGTCGTTCTCTTTTTTTTTCTTCCTTATCATTCTTTCAGTTTTTACACGGAGATATCTTATCGAAATCTGCATGTGAAAAATAGCCTTCCTGCTGGCCTTTTAATAGTAGTTGGACTAAATCTTTGCTTTGGTTCCTGTATCGTTCTTATTTATTTGCGGAAACTCACTCTCTCTCTCTCTTTCCTAAGATTGATCAAGTAGAAGAGTCGGGAATGACGGTATAATGATGGAAAGAAACCTTTTTTTGTGTGTGTGTGATCCAAGATATTAAATTACTGTTTAGACAAGAAGTGATATTCACTTTTACTAGCTTATTGTAACCACATTTAAACTGAATTTGCTATATAATGTATGTATATATATATATATATATATATATATATATATATATATATATATATATATATATATATATATATATATATATATGCGCTTATGCATATGCATGCGTGTGTGTGTGTATCATGAAAATTTGTCAAGTGTAAAGACTAGAATATAGTAGGCTATAGACCTATGAATGGTGGAGCTTAGGTCTGGAATGTCTGGCGAGCATTATTAGGCAATATCAAAGTAGACTAACGATAGCTAGGTTGTATCATTTGATGTGGCTGATCCCTGGTCGTAAGGTAGACAAATTTCGGCCAGAGTGTGTACTAGGCCTACTGGGTGACTGACTGACAGACACCACCCTGAGGATGGAATTTGTGTAAAGACAAAACGTTGGTAACCTCGATCGAAAATGAATTCCTCCTCGATATCTAATTTTCCTTGGTGCACTGTAGGCATTACTTGAGGTTCTTTGCTGCGTCCCTACGGCCCGTAGCTGCAACCCGTTTCATTCCTTTTACTGTACCTCCGTTCATGTTCTCTTCCTTCCATCTTACTTTCCACCCTCTCCTAACAGTTGCTTCATAGTGCAACTGCGAGGAATGAGTAAATAACGATGGACTTCGAACCTTTCCTTACATTTTTAAAAAGATGCGTAATGATAACACGAACTTGTTTTTCTTGAGTGATAACATCGAGTTAATGGAAATCTACTAAACCTAACTTTGCCACATGATTACAGTTAGGTATGTGAACAAAGGTCACTGGAGACTTCTGCTCTGAAGAACCTTTTGAGAGAGAGAGAGAGAGAGAGTCTAGGCGGGGTGGGAGGGGGTAAGGGGGTTGTGTGCAAAGTCCACTCTTCTGCGTGAATCACCGTCGAATGAGATGAGAATTGTCTTATTTCGTGTCTTCTCCTGCGGTTCTGGATACAATGTCACACGGGCTAGTTTTTTTTTTAGTGTTCTAGCTTCTTACCAGCAAACTTTGCATCACCTTTCAAGTTTTTCTTTGCTTTACTGTAGAGCAAAATTTAGTTCAGCGTTACTGTGGATTTCACGTCCTCTCTGATGAAAAATATGTAATGGAATGTTTATCAGAATATATTTTCTTAGGCCAAGAGTAGCAAAATTGTGAAAATTTACTTGTTTTCGTGTCGCATAATTGCAATACTGATCGCGGCTCACAAAACTCTCATAGAACTTTGACTGTCTCATGCAGTGGACATGCAAAGAATCTCAGTCTTTGTCCGTCTGGTTGTCTCGTCAGACTTTTGAATGGCGAGCCTTTTGAGACAAAATTTTTCCTCAATTGAGAGCAGCTGCGTCGTCAGGTCATAGGGGTATACAAAACTGTCGTTTTTTCACTTTGTATAAACTTGATACTACTACGACGCAAGGTTGCAAGACCACCATGCGGTTAGATTTGAGTCAATCAAGGGCAGCGCGATGGTATTGCTTGGTCGTCTTCACGACCCCATTTGGAATAACCATAACACGTCATTAATGATGTTAGATCAACGAAACGTAACGTGTCGGACATTAAAAAATTCCCATAGCGGCGTGAGGCTTGAAATGGAGAAGAAATCCACAGATATGCATGGGCACATGTATTTAGAGTTAAATCTCGATTCCCCTTTTCATGACTGTAGATTTGTTTCTCCATGTCAGACGTAGGCATTACTTAGGGTTTTTTTACAGCGTCCCTTCCTTAGGCTCTTAGCTGCAACCCTTTCGTTCATTTGATTGTACCTCCGCTCTTATTCTCTTTCTCCCATCTTACTTTCCATTCTCTCCTAGCAGTTGATTAATAGTGCAACTGCGAGGTTTTTCCACCTGTTTACACCTTTCAAACCTCCTTGACTCTCACTTTCCCTTTCAGCGCTGAATGACCTTGTATGTCCCAGTGCTTGGCCTTGGGCCTAAATTCTATATTCTATTCTATTCTTGATTAGAGTACAACTCTATTCATTACTCGTCGAAACATAATCAAGTAATGAAGTGGAGTGCCAAGTATCACTCGTCAATACAGGCCCTGATTGCTTGATTTTGAAAGTACTGCACATTTCCCGCCCAAAGCAGAGTTGGTAGGTCGAGTTTTAAAGCGCGGAGTTCTTCCCGCCGCAATTGGATTGGATTCGCAGCGAACGCTGCCTCTCTGAGTCCAGACGCGGCGGCAGAAATAGCGATCCTCATAGCAGTTCGATATCTCCTATCGATAAGATAGAACAAAAGAAAAGCTTCGTGAAATGTACGCTTCCATGTACGCATTTTTGTCATGTGTGAGAGAAGAAATTCAAGTGTGAGACTAGTTACGATTAGTACGAGATTCCAGTCTGAAAGGAAGAGAGAGAGAGAGAGAGAGAGAGAGAGAGAGAGAGAGAGAATGACGCGCAGTGACCTTGAGTGCGTTCGTCAACCCTGCTATGTACCACGGTCCACAGAAAAGGCCTTGCTATGAGCCACGGTCCTTTAATAACACCTGCGTGAGCCTTAGAGGAAACACGCTAAAGCCAGGTCTTTTGGCTGCAGCCTGTTGTATCTCCTGCCATACCCAGCACACGTTCTTCAGGGTGCTCGAGGGATCTTGCTCTTGTGAGGGTTTGGGAGGGCGCGAGGCACTTCATAGCTTATTATAGGGGCAGAAGAAAGTGTACAATATGAATATGAATATATATATATATATATATATATATATATATATATATATATATATATATATATATATATATATATATCACACACACACAAATATGACTATGTTAAGTTACCTACAGACAATATCATCACGAATTTGTGTTGAGAGTCACTCGAATTATCTCGTTTGTCAGATTACACAACACCTCGGAGCCATGTACTTTTCAATCCCCCGTAAGCAGCCGTAATAGCCCCATGTCTGCGGGAGCGAATTGATGAAGACATTATCTGTCATTCAGATGGAGGAAGATCTCATAAGAAACGTCGTGGGGAGAGGGTGTTGCTTATTTTCTCAAGGGAAGAACTGGAAGAGGACATCGGAGGAGAAGAACGCCGTCGGAGAGTAACAACTGTACTGCCTGAAACAACTATCGTTTGAGAATCGTGTCGTTAGAAAAAAAAACGACGTTTTAGAGTAATGTTGCCGCGCGACCTCGGTGAATTCGACAGCTAGCAAGAACTTGAATCGATGAGAGAGAGAGAGAGAGAGAGAGAGAGAGAGAGAGAGAGAGAGAGAGAGAGAGAGAGAGAGAGCCAGTCATGTTACTCCCTCACCCTGAGTGTCAGCTCTCTTTCTCTCTATCTCGCCTTATTATTATTTAAGTAATTTGATACACTTTGTTATCAGTTTAGATTCTTTTTCTCTCAACTGGTGTAACCTCCTTGGAACGCGAATTGTGTGTATTATTGCTATTGTGGCCAGAACTAGGAAACGGTTTTATTTTGAATCGTAGACCATGTTATCGCCGATTTAAGTTGGACCGAATTAAAGAGGAAGTAGGTCCGCTCACGTGTCTGTTACATTCCTTTCAAAAATCACTGAAAGGTATGCGAGATCAGTCGTACACGGATCTCTGCTTGCAATACACGGCCGAGGTAAAGCAAGCACTGAATATGTTGTTTTTATGTGTTTATGTTATTACTGTTACTGCCAAGTATTCGTATCTTCATTTGTTTGCCAGTACTGTTCCTGCCATTTATTATTTTATTTACATATTTTGTGAACGTATGAATGGACAAGTCTAGCAGTACGTTTGCGGTTTGTTGTAAACATTTCTCGCCTTCGCCGTGTCATTTTGTTTGCTTTCTTGTCCTCAAGCTATTTTGAAAAGTTACGGACGAATTTCAGTTACATTTTGTAGAGGGGTGGGCTATGGACTCAAGATGAATTGGTTAAAGTTTGAAATGGATTTGGATTCTGTATTGTTTGTTTGTTTGTTTTTCGTTTCCTGAGCTGCACACATCCAGAGAGCATAAGTATTTTATATTTCGGTTTTGAAGTAGACTCGTTCATATTGCAGAATGCATTTATTGCCTCTACGATTAGGCTGTTTAAGCATTATAATCACGTTTGAAAAAGATAACTTTTATAACCATTATGTATGAAAATTCACCAGCTAAGTTTGGAAAATAAACAAAAGCATAAAATTAGTATGTTCTGCGGTATTTTCTCTGTTGGCCTGATAAATTTTTCCCCTGGTGGGAAGGAGAGAGAGAGAGAGAGAGAGAGAGAGAGAGAGAGAGAGAGAGAGAATATTAAGTTAACTGGTTCCATTCTATATCACATCAAACCCCAAAGCCTTTAACCAGCCATGTTGCCAAAGGTCTTTCAAAGCACCATTTTGATGAAATTGTGACATTGCTGCAGTGTCCGTATACGCTTGGTGGAACCAGGTGACGTGAAAACGATGGGAGTTTCGTGAAATCTGTAGATCACCAGGTCTTGTGAATGTCACGCTCTCTATTTAAGTTTCCCGTAAAAGAAAACTATTGTGCCGGCTTTGTCTGTCCGTCCGCGCTTTTTCTGTCCGCCCTCAGATCTTAAAAACTACTGAGGCTAGAGGGCTGCGAATTGGTATGTTGATCATCCACCCTCCAATCATCAAACATCCCAAATTGCAGCCCTCTAACCTTGGTTGTTTTTAACAATTGTTTTTAACAATTTTATCTAAGGTTAAAGTTAGCAATAATCGTGCTTCTGGCATCGATTTAGGATAAGCCACCACCGGGCCATGGTTAAAGTTTCATTGGCCGCGGTTCATACAGCATTTTACCGAGATCACCGAAAGACCGATCTGTTTTCGGGTGGCCTTGATTATACACTGTAGCGGCTGTGCAGAAAACTCGATTGCGCCGAAGTTTGGCGCATTCCTTACTTGTTTTTGTATTGTAATGGAGTCGCACTGAAGATCATTTGTTTTGGATGCTGAATAATCTAAGGAAGTGTACATTGGAGAAACAAATCCACAGTTGTGTATGAGTACATGTATTTAAACATAAATTTCTACAGAGAGCTTTCGGGAATCTGTTCGATTCCCCTTTTCAAGTGTACATTCTCAGATCTTAAGGAGATTGAAATTGGAACAGAACAGTCTCTCTCTCTCTCTCTCTCTCTCTCTCTCTCTCTCTCTCTCTCTCTCTCTCTCTCTCTCTCTCTGTGTGTGTGTGTGTTGCTAGCCACTGCATTCGGCTGACCAATGATCACTACATTCACTGCTTAGATCAGCAGACTCACTGTGGATATTAGAGAAACCTACATAGATCATCATTTCCTTGTCCGGGATCAAATCCTGGTTGTTAGGGGTGGACCCTAAACTAATTCGGAGAGAGAGAGAATTTGTTCTTAAAATACGACGCTGAATGATTCTGGCGTGATATGCTTGTCGACAAAGTTTTTGTAGTGCTAGATAATTCACAAACTATCAATCAGTATGGCCGTAAAAGTAATTTGATATACGAGGCAATAGCTAAGGTTGATTTTAGTCATAGAATTCCTATTTAATCATGAAGGTAAATTGATTGATTAACAGAGAAATAGACAGAAATAACCAACACTGACCTTAAACGGATTAGGGTCATTTACCAAGAATGCAGTCTATTTCACAGTTAATCACTTAGTCTAAACATTTAAAAATTGATTACTAGTTTTAAGCTTATATACCTGTTTATCGTGAATGCTCATCTACAGCCCTTTCCCCATTCAAGCTTTATCCTGTAAGATCAGAGTGTAGGAGTTTCGGTCTTCCATATTTCTGGGGTAGATTGACCTGCCTCATTTAAAGTTCTTGACCACTTTTGCGGAAACCATTCTCAACAAGAGATTCGTTATGCTTTATAGTTTGGGAACCTTAAGCAATTACACTCTAAATTCTCGAAAAATTTAACAATCCTACTTCCTTTAAAATCACTGTGATTCCAGAATCATGCCTTGGTCACGGCTCATTTTCCCCGACAGAGCTTGGCAACCAGCAGAAGGTCAAAGAACGTTTTGATATCGCATCGTATCGTAGATAACAAAAATATAAAGTGTGACCTGGATGTTTTTAAGCCTATATGAGTCATTGCTCTGATACCGTAACCCTTTACACTTAACATCAAATATGGTGTCTCACGAGCACATTTCGTTTTCATAGCATTCACAGTTGATCCCTGATCCCCCTTTCCTGCCGAGAGCAACCAGATTCGCTGAACAACTGTGGAACCTCTCAGTTCCAGAGGTCCTTTATTCCTCACACCGTTGCACTGTGGAACAGCCTCCCAGGAGATGTCGTGCAATTGGAACTTCAGAAGTTCCAGCGAAGGTGCAGTGCATTGCTTCCCAAATACTATTCTTGGATTTTAGCACATTTTTATCTATTTGTTTATTTATTGATTTATTTTTTCTTTTTTAATAAGTGAGTGGGATCTCTTCATTTTGTATTTCCTTTATTGCCCCTTTGCCTTCAAAACACCATACTATTCTTGGATTTTAGCACATTTTTATCTATTTTTCGTTTTCTGAATAATAATAATAATAATAATAATAATTTATTTTTAATAATTTTTAATAATAATAATGGGATCTCTATCATTTTGTTACTAATCTGATGCAGGATTGAAGTCGATAATAATAATAATAATTAATAATAATAATACCAATAATAATAATAATAATAATAATAATAATAATGAGTAATAAAAATCTTGAAATATTCAAAAAAGAACCAAAGACTCAGACACCTGGCTCCTTTCAGGTGTTCGAAAGTCTTGTTTTTATATGAATATTTACTTATAATTCTTTTTATTACTGAATAATCTATTATAATAATAATAATAATAATAATAATAATAATAATAATAATAATAATAATAATAATAATAACTAGTATCATATTGTTACTAATCTGATGCAGGATTGAAGTCGATCGAGAAGTAAGTAATTTACAGTAAGGTGTCACCTGTGCATGAATCTCCCCAAAACAGTTTTGCCACCAATACACACACACAAAGAACTCGTCCATTTGGTGCACACTTTGACGGCGGAATTCTCTTAGGCATTAGAATCCTGACGAAACGAAGCTTGTAGGTGTCAAAGACTGGCGGATGAAGCGCTTAAAAAGGAAAAAAACTTGATGGCAAGATGCTTAAAAGGCGTATAAGATGCTTAAAGGTGTCAAAAACTGATGTTATGATTCTTAAAGGAATAAAAAAAAGTGCATTAAAATGCAAGGAAAATAGCATTAGGGTAGCAATGTTGTTTCTAAATTCGGAAAAGCAAAACGAAGCTTTTCTTGTGCAAGGGTTAATCGCCAAAATAACGTAGGTTAGGTTAAGGGATAATTGATGATTGATTTATGGTTGCTAAAACTGGCGTCGCAAGGTTCAGGGATAATAATATCGGTTGGATACTCTATAGTGTTTTTATGCGTTTCTCATCTGTGCTTCTAAAGCTTCTGAATCTCTTAAAAGTAAAAAAAAAATAATTACTAATACATCGTATAGTTCATATGACCTTATGCAGATTTGTCTTATTCATTATTCTTTTACTTGTTGTCCACATTTCTTCTTCCTTCCAGTGTAAACTTCTGTAATGATTAAATAATGCTCTGATTAGCATTCTTGGACAAACACTCAATAATCTGTCCTCAAGGCATTTTTCTAAGTGAAGTAAGATTATGCATATGACTTGGTACTTCTTGTTTCAAAGGATAAAATGGACAGGGTGCATGCGTTGCTAATGGATCTTTTCTATAATGAATTAATAAGTAGAACGCTTCAAGTACAAAATGGAAGTGGCAAGTGTGTGCAGAGATAAAATGTCAGTGGGGTGCCACAAGGCAGTGTTCTGAGACCTTTTTCAAGTTAGTGTCAATAAAATCCTTTTAAAACTATGTATTCGAGAATCTTAGTCGAAGACTATTTAAAAAATGTGTAACATGAAGTGCCCCCATCAGATTTAAACACCCCCCAACAATTGCAAAATTTTATGAGAGCCCTGAAGATTACGAGTCTCTAAGCTGACTCGCGCATAACTTTTACCTAAATCCGATAACTCTTTTAAGGCGAAAGAAACCTTTAGACACCATCTAGCGCACTTTCCAACGAAAGGTTATATTCAAGGAGAAATGACTCATGTAGGCTTGAAAATACCGTTATCATAAAATTGTGATTGATAGTAATTTTTTTTCTGCCTACGATATGATATATCAGAGGTCTTTGAGGTCTTTGACCATCTATTTGTTATCGGACTCTTTGGGGAAATGAGTCATGACCAAGAACGACAGGAATTGGGAATGAATATTCTCTCTCTCTCTCTCTCTCTCTCTCTCTCTCTCTCTCTCTCTCTCTCTCTCTCTCTCTATATATATATATATATATATATATATATATATATATATATATATATATATATATATATATATATAACGTGCATATAATAATAATAATTATTTAAAAATACTCACAGTAGCATAAGTCTTGAAATGGAGAAACAAATCCACAGTTATGAATGGGTACATTTATTTAAAAATAACTCAATACAGATTCCCGAAAACTCTCTGTAGAGATTTATTTTTAAATATCTCTACCCGTTATTGTTATTAGATTGTTTCTCCAATAATAATAAGAAGATAGTAATGATAATAATCACAATAATAATACATGATAACTGAATACTTATAACTTTATTAGTCTTACTATTCTCAGCTACATAAGTAACACAAGATAGGCTGAAGAAATGAATGGGCGACAGAGATGGAGAGCTGAAAGAGTGCTTTACAAGCATCGAAGCGCTCGCGTCCTTTTGACAGCTGCTGTTTTAGAAAGCCTGTCAGTGTGTGTGTGTGTGTGTGTGTTTGCCTGTTGGTTATTCATGGGCCTGACTTCTCTAGACAGACCTTTCCTTACTGTCTAATTTGTAGGGCTTTCTTCAGACGTATATTCCCCCCACCCCCACCTCCACAATCTATCTCTCGCAGGGGGTTGGGATAGCGCCGTCAGTGCACCTCACGTGGTGCACTGTAGGCATTACTTAAGTGCCTTTGCAGCGTCCCTTCGACCCCTAGCTGCAACCTCTTTCATTCCTTTTACTGTACCTCCGTTCACAGTCCCTTCCATCTTGACTTTTCACCCTCTTCTAACAGTCGTTTCATAGTGCAACTGTGAGGTTTACCTCCTGTTACACCTTTCAAACCTCCTTACTGTCAATTACCATTTCAGCACTGAATGACCTCATATGTCCCAACGCTTGGCCTTTGGCCTAAATTCTGTATTCTTTTCTATTTCCTCCTTCCGCCTGGTATTGTTGCTCAGTGCTCGGTAAAGGTATCGAGTCAAATTCATATTGGTACTGACAAATTTTTTTTTTTTAGAAGGGGGTTTAATTTTTAGGTAAAAGACGCTAGGTAAATATATAACAGGAGTTTTATAAGTGGCTATAACTGATAAAATGCTGTAGCTCCTCTCTCTCTCTCTCTCTCTCTCTCTCTCTCTCTCTCTCTCTCTCTCTCTCTCTCTCTCTCTCTCTCTCTGTGCCCGTCGGGGATAGACCTTTGGTCAGTGGGAGCTGGGTATTTTTTCCTCCAGGTATGTAATCTCGATTAGCTCAGATAAGAATTCTTTGATGACCGGCAATTCCGAGGCTTCAGAAGACTGATTTGTCTGGAGACGTCGAGCGTGCTCAGGTTGAACTTCGCCCCTCATCACTCGGGTGACTTTGCTCATTTCCAAAATCAATTGTGTTTTTAATCGTCGTGCTTAGTGGGAGCCGTTATTCTGTCTCATCTTTTCATTTGCCTCCGTCTTATGTGACCTCATTCGGTTACTTTCCTCAGTTTGCGGAAATTCCTTCTCCTCTTCATTCGCTTTTGTGTAAAGTTTTTCTTTTCCGGAAAATTTTGATCAGTTTTAGATACGAAACAATTTCAAGATCTATAGTGCATTGTCCTACCCAGAAACAATGTCAAAATCTGTAGCGCATTGTTCTACCCCCATTTTGAAAAGGACAGATATCAGTGTTATTTATTAGTTTGACAGGCAAGCTTTGGAAATCTCGTCTTGCTTCCATTTTCCCCAAATCACACCCTAATTTCAATCGAAACGTTTGCCTCATCTTTCGGGTTTCGCCCCTTATTTATTGTCTGCTTGGTTCTAGGGCAGTTAAGTTGCACAGCGGCGTGCTGGTAGTGTTTCCTGTCTTTCGTATGAAAGTGAGTTGTGTCCTCTAACTCAGAGTTTGAATATCTTCATGCGATAACGAAAAATACTGAAAGTTTTTTCGTAATTTTAAAGTATTAAGTTCGTTGCTGTTCATTAAAATGAGTCCCTGATACTATTATTCTCCGTGTATTGTAATACACTTGTTTCTTTTTCTTAATTTATTAATTTATTTTTTCTTTCTTAAGTGAGATCTCTTCTTTCTGTATTTTCCTTTACCTCCTCTTACTTCTTCGTAATGAACACCTTAAAATTCTATGGAAGCTTGAATTTCAAGTCAGTGGCCCCTCTGGTGGGCTAGTTCCATACGAATAGGGTTCGTCTTCTGACTAATAATAATAATAATAATAATAATAATAATAATAATAATAATAATAATAATAATAATACTGCGATTATGCACATTACTGCAGGAAAATGGCCATTCTTAACCTTGCGAAATATATCAGATAAAAGAAAATCCCTAGAAAGGACAGCAAGCCGAAAATGCGACACGTAGACGGAGAGAGAGAGAGAGAGAGAGAGAGAGAGAGAGAGAGAGAGAGAGAGAGAGAGAGAGAGAGAGAGATTCTTGGTTTCTATATTTACAAAGAAAAGCCAAATTGATAAAGAGAATGGATAAAAAATACAATAAAATCCCAGTATGAAAGAAAAGCGTAACGCAAACAAAAACGACCAGGTCAAGAGAGATGGGATGGGTCGCTCAAATCCATACCGACGAATGGAGTAGGGACACGCGACCGCATCTCTCCAATGGTGGTTTATTCCCTCAACAGCTTGATTGTCATTTTCCTGCTCGAGTCTGGTGCCACGTCTGGTCATGGCATAGTTTACGTCCTCGTATTGCAACGCCAGAGGAAGTTTCCGTCAATCAGGAATGCTGCGTCAGCAGTATGTGGGATCTTAGTAACAGATCTATATACACATTACTTTGTACTCTGGACATTTTCGATAAAGTTATCTGTAGTTATATTTTCAACATTGCGGGTAGAAAAATGTATGTGCACTTTGAGCGTCGTAGATACAGATATCTGAACTTTTGAGCATTACAGATAAAAAAATAGGTTCAAGCACAATCAGTATTTTTCTATGACTAATCTTTGTCTTACTGATAAGTACGTTTCATATAATTGCAATATTTTTAAGTGTATGAAAGTTTTACATGACTGGTAGGTATATATTCACTGAATAACTATCATGTACCACTCTAGCGACTGAATTTATGCAATCAGAATCATAATTTCTTTTACAAAAGTTCATTAAAATCAGGATATTGTTTCAGTCGGAATATTTCAGTATCCTTATTTATTTAAACCAAGTAACTACACATTACATACAAACAAGTTCTTTAATTAAAAGTATCATAATCGACAGCTACAACTGATGCAGCATCTCATAGTTGTTGTCCTGTTTGAAGCAAGCATTAAAATTCTTAATGAAATTTTGTAATAAAGTCGCCTTACCGATGGCGTTAAAGTTAAGTAAAAATTACGAAAGGACATAAATTTTTTTTGGATAAAATTACACGGAATTTTCTTCCTCGTTGGTTGTACAATGGTCTGAGTATTTTAGTACACGTGTATTCCTTGTTAAGTAAAGGAGATTTTTGCTAAAAAGACAGAATTCCGGTCCGCTGATATGATCGCTAGTGTCGTGACAAGCCGCTCAGATGTCGCGAGTTCGCGCCTCCCCAGGTCGATGAAAAATCATTGGTTCTGTATCGTGATCAGTTACTGCCGCCTGCAAGGAGGCCAACCTACCTTAGTGACACTCCTGCAATCACAGCTTTAATGGTTGCCTATTTCTTTTCTTCCTCATTGTCCCTCGATAGCAAGTTTAGGTGTACCTAATTTATTCTCACACATTTCAAGTAAAATCCAGAACTTGTACTGTCTCTCCCCTTTCGTTCCTTTTACTGTACCGCCTTACATATTCTCTTTCTTCCATCTTACTTTCCACCCTCTCCTAACAATTGATTCATTGTGCAACTGCGAGGTTTTACCCCTGTTACACTTTTCAAACCTTTTACTGTCAATTTCCGTTTCAGCACTGAATGACCTCATAGGTCCCAGTGCTTGGCCTTTGGCCTAAATTTTATATTCAATTCAGTGTATTAAGTCTCCCAACTTTCGTATTTTGCCCATTAAACATCATTAAACCAAGTTGTGAACATAAAAGTGTTACAGGTAGACAGCTGTTTCCCATAAATATATATGATCAAAATGACTTTTAACCTGCAATCTGCCTCGCCTTTACTCTTAGTTTTGTCAGCGAAAGTAAGAAAACTTAAAACGCGACGTTCTTTGGTTTCATCTATCAGTCTTCCTTGTTTTATCGACAGTAAAAGAGCTCTCGGTGCTGTAAGTTTTGAAAGTGAACAAATTTATTTAAAAGAAATCTCGTTGTTTTTGTGTGTTCCGGATGGAGCATGTAGGCTACAGTCAGTAGTGGAATAATGGAACACTGAAATTCACTGATAACTAGATTTCATTTCCTGGTTCAGACATTATTGAGACGCTTCCCAATACACGGAAGAACCTCCTTAACGAAAGAACAAGCAGCAAATTATACAAAAATCTGGAAAACGGATCTGGAGGTAGGTACCTTAATTTTAAATGTGACCTGATTTGGCCAACGAAAAAAATGAACCTTGTTTCACTTACGAGGTCTCAGAAAAAAATATCTCTGTTTATATTTTAGTTTTCTGTAAAAGAAAACTGTCAAGCCGGCTTTGTCTGTCCGTCCGCACTTTTTTCTGTCCGCCCCCAAATCTATAAAACTACAGAGGCTAGAGGGCTGCAAATTGGAATGCTGATCATCCACCCTCCAGTCATCAAACATACCAAATTACAGCCCTCTAGCCTCAGTAGTTTTTATTTTATTTAAGGTTAAAGTTAGCCATGCTCGTGCGTCTGGCAACGATATAGGACAGACCACCACCGGCCCGCAGTTAAAGTTTCATTGGCCGCGTCTCATACAGCATTGTGCCGAGACCACCGAAAGATTGATCTGTCTTCGGTGGCCTTGATTTTACTATGTACAGAAAACGCGATTGCGCCGAAGAAACTTTGGCCCATTTTTTACTTGTTCCTTATCAAAATGAAACGTAAGGAACAGTTTCTCCTAACAGGGGAACTGAATACTGAAACCATCGTTGTCGTATAACCTCAAGATATTGCTTTCGATAATGAGGCGGCGTTCAGTAAGCCACTTTTCACCCAGAGAAATAACCAACGAAGCAGAAACCAAACACCACGCCACCTGTTGGTTCCTTTTATTCGTATGATGCTTAAAGTAACACTGCGTCACTACGAAACCCTCACACACACACACACACACACACACACACACGATATCTTGGAAACAGGCGAAGAAAATAACAACAATGTTTATGACAGCGTTAACATTTGGTCGCGGCTGCTTCTGTCCACTTTGAGCATTAAAGGAAAAAAAAAGAAAAAGAAAATGGACGTTTTAACTCGAATCTTAAATTTCATTCACGGGTATGACGGACACATTGACAGGAGCTTTTAATATTGAAATCTAAGAGGATGAAACCTATTCGCATGGAACGAGCCCACCAAAGGTATTGAAATCAAGCTTCCAAAGAATGTTATGGTGTTCATTCGAAAGAAGTAAAGGGTTATACAGAAAGAAGAGATATCGCTTAATAAAAATGGGAAAATAAATTAATACTAAACTTCAAAATGTATTAAAACGCAATGAGAACAGCATTAGGGTAGTAATGCATTGCATCGTCGCTTGATCTTTTCAAGTTCTTTTGCACGACATCCTCAGGGAGACTGTTCCATGGTCCAACGGTGTGAGGAAAAAAAGAAAACCCATTCGTAAGCCGATCGATTTCAAAATCTAATCAACTGTGCCCTAGTCAGGCAATCCACCCACGAACAATATTCCACCTAAAGGCATCAGATACCGTCAGTGGACATTTTTTGGCCAGGCTAAAACAGACAGACAGCTAAACAAACGGACAGGGAGGAGTAGAAGGGAGTCAGTTTAAGGAAGTACTAAAATGGGTGAAAATTGCTTAGTCTAGTCATGCGTCGAGATATGAGTCGAGTTTAAGAATGACGGTACGTGTGACACAGTAGCATTACTTTTAACTTTAGCGAGAGCTCGATTTTACTCGGAGGCTCGCAAGTTTATTGTAATTTCAACACCAGAAATATTTATTGTCGCCATTTTGATTCCTGTCGTGCATCTGTTAGCAGGTATTGTTTTACTACTTCTTGTACACTGTTACTAGTGATATTTTTAAAAAAGGGTAAAGCGGGTAGCAGTGGCAATAGCTGATAGATAACGGGCAGTCGAACCGTTTGGTAATTATAATTCCGCCCAGTACATCACACTCAAGCACTGTCATACCTCGCATTCCCTTCCACATATTTAAACGCATTTTGTCATTTCTACCAGGTACGATTTAAGGATGACATGATAACTGCTTCTTCTAACATCTTATCCAATCACAGCGAAGTTAACCAATCTCAATGAAAGTTGATCTTTGCCTCCTTCGTTTGCAGTTTATGATAGCGGTAATCGTCACGTGAAAATTTGCTGCATAAACAAAAATCACACGAGCTCAGGGTGATGGAAGACGATAAGGACGAATCACCTGGCGTTCGCGAGATAACACAGAGGCGTTGACCTCCCTCGGGTTAAAGATCACTCGCGAAAGAAGACGAAGAAGAAGAAGGAGTATTTTATAAGGTGATTTAGGCGGGGCCAAAGACAGACAGTCACACAAGGCCGTTTTCCAAGATGTTTTAGCTGCATGTTGCCATGCCTTGCACACAGTCAATATTGGTGGCAGGCGAAAAGTTTGACGGTGATTCGTCCGAAGAAGCCAGAAACCCTGACGGAATCTTTTGACAATTCCGTTGAACAATGTTCGGCCACTTGACCAAAGTTTACTCTCGCGGAAGCTCTGTTAGGCGCCACCTGTTGGAATCTGGGGATTTTGTTAGAGTCGTATCAGCGATTTTGGCTGCTTGGCATTCGACGGATTCTGTCGAAGGATCAGACCTTGGAACCACTTTAGATTGACCAAGTGTGAATTATTGCGTAGTTTCTAATCACTAGTTTTTTTCAACTGTTTTTTTTTTTTTATCTCAGTCTTCTGAGCGATGTTTCTGTTCGACAGGGTCATTGTATAGAATGACCATTGTCCGCAGCTCAGTCAAGGCTGTTTTTTTCTCAGAACTTATTAGGCATGGGGTTGGCAACTGATATATATATATATATATATATATATATATATATATATATATATATATTATAATGTATATATATTATATATATAGTGTATTTATTTATTAAAGTGACTGTTATGAAGAGCATGCGTGTCGTCTGGAAGATATTTGGTGGTTATGGGAAAAAATGCTTACGATTGCTCCCGACAGCAAAGATTGACAACAGTGACCCAAGATAAGCTATATTTGCATATATATATATATATATATATATATATATATATATATATATATATATATATATATATATACACACACACAAATTCAAAAGACCCATAAGACACTGTGAACAAGAAAAAAAAAAACATGCATATCAACTGACAGCACTTACGATCCTGATCCTGATCACAGATGAATGTGAAGTATTGGCGGATGACAGAGTAATTTGCATACAAATGTGAAATGGCGAGTGGTAGGATCAAAGTTAAGTATACCTTAGTTTTGCCAGACCACTGAGCTGATTAACAGCTCTCCTAGGGCTGGCCCGAAGGATTCGACTTATTTTACTTGGCTAAGAACCAATTGGTTACTTAGCAACGGGACCTACAGCTTATTGTGGAATCCGAACCACATTATAGCGAGAAATGGATATCTATCACCAGAAGTAAATTCCTCTAACTCTTCATTAGCCGGCCGGAAACTCGAACTCGGGCCTAGCGAGTGCTAGCCCACAACTCTACCGACTCGTCCAACGAGGAGAAATGGCGCCGGTCATTGAGGCCGAGTCTTTTTGGGCGAATCCGCTGGAACCTTCCCGATTGGTTCGTATGCTCAGTTGTATACTAACGTTGCCAACACCAGAGTTATCCGTCTGTACGGGCAGTTAATTACTCGTGGAAAACAGCTTGGCCGCACTCCAGTCTGGAATTGGATTTGTGTCACAGGACGAAAAGCTCGCAGGTGCAATATGAATCAATTGTTAGGAGAGGGTTAAGGAAAGGAAGATAGAAAATATGAACGGAGGTACAGTCAAACGAATGAAAGGGGTTGCAGCTAGGGGCCGAAGGGACGCTGCAAAGACCCTTAAGTAATGTCTACAGTGCACCGCGTGAGTCGTTCTTACTTTTTAGAAACAACTGCACCAGCTTGTTCTCTTTGTATTTAAACGAGCTGCCGACGGATCTAGGATACTGAGAGTACACGAATTAAAGTGTTCAGTTACTTTCTTATGCTTTTAGCAAGGGAGCTTTACTTTATTTCTAAAAATTTTCCTTTATCTGTCGGCCCCATGAAGTGTATTTTGTTCGCCCAGCTGTGATAGCCCTCTCGATAATGTATGCCATGAAGAACGATTATGTCAGATCTTGACGTGTGTGTGTGTGTGTGTGTGTGTGTTTATATGCGTTCACTGGCCCCCTGCAATTGAAACACCACCACATGTAGGACTGGTCAGCAATCTTGTAGAATTCAAGTAGTGCAAGAACCTGCCGATAATTCTTAGAATTATATATACTGTATATTCATTATTTGTTTACAAAAGTCCATCACAGCCTAATGTACAAGTCTAGGACAACAACAACAGCAGCAACAGATATTCCCTAAAACTCGTTAATTTCACTTTTCTAAATATTGATAATCCAGAGATGCGCTCTTCACCCATAATTGTAAATTAAACCAAGGGTTTTCTTTCCTATATAGATCTCATCCCGTACGGGGTTAGTGTCGTCAGTGCACCTCAGATGGTGCACTGCAGGTATTTGCTTAAGGGTCTTTGTAGCGTCCCTTCGGCCCCTAGCTGCAATCTCTTTCACTCCTTTTACTGTACCTCCGCTCATATTCTCTTTATTCTATCTGACTTTCCACCTTTAGCCATTGTTCCATAATGCAACTGCTTCGTTTTCCTCCTGTCACACTTTTCAAACCTTCCTACTGTCAATTTCCGTTTCAGCCATAGGCCTAAATTCTATATTCTTTTCTATTCTGTACAGATACCTGCCGTCAGGGTAGTAAGTGTATGTGTAGGGTTGGCAGTATGATAAAAAAAAAATAAGTACTTTGGTGAAATACTGGTAAACTGCTAAGTTTCCTCTGGTTCCAGTGAGTAAGTCCCTTTAAATTTGAAATGTCACACTGTTTAGAGGAAATTAAATTGTCGACCATCATAACTCATGGTATTTTATCTTTTGTATCAGTTATGCAAATCGTGGCGTCCCGAAAATTATTTGGAATTACTTTTCGAAAGTTTGATTTTTTTTTTTACCATAATAAGCCATGAAATTGGGCTTACGCAACAATTCATAATACTGGCAAGGGTTCCTAGTACATCAGTGTCTCGATTTTTCAAAAATTCAAACTGGGCCGAAATTCGAAACTACTTATTGTATGCTTTACTTGATATTGAAGACAATCTGAACATCATCACATTCATTTTTAGTTTTCTGTAAAAGAAAACTATTGTGCCGGCTTTGCCTGTCCTTCCGCACTTTCTCTGTCCGCTCCCAGATCTTAAAAACTACCGAGGCTAGAGGGCTGCAAATTGGTGTGTTGATCATCCACCCTCCAGTCATCAAACATACCAAATTGCAGCCCTCTAGCCTCGGTAGTTATTTTATTTAAGGTTAAAGTTAGCCATAATCATGCGTCTGGCAACGATATAGGCCAGGCAGCCACCGGGCATCTTGATTGTACTCTGTACAGAAAACTCGATTGCGCCAAAGAAACTTCGGCGCATTTTTTACTCTTTTTTTCCAACCCGTATTGAGGTCATGGATTCTGTCTATTTTTAATCTCCACCGGGGCTCGAATGAGGTCACTTCGTTTGGCCCCAGAGGTCCAAACCAGGCCTGTATTGCTTTCAAAAACTTAGCATGCTTAGGAATTTTTTTTATACCAGTCGCCAACCATCCAGCTCGATGCTGTATGGGAATCATTACAAAAGAAATCTCTTCCATAATCACCTGTCTTATTTTCGCCCCGAAAAGTCAGTTAGGTGATATGTATTTTAAGCCAATTTTTTATTTTGTGGCAGTCACATAAAGTGTTTATTTTGATTTTTTGTCTTAGCGCCGAAAGGTTAATGGTAATAGCCGAAAGAGGTCTACCGTTTAGGCTGGTCTTAGAGAGAGAGAGAGAGAGAGAGAGAGAGAGAGAGAGAGAGAGAGAGAGAGAGAGAGAGAGAGAGAGAGGAGCCTACTGTCGATTTGTTGACAGCTGACGAAAGTGGTGCGGATGGTCATCTGTTATCTTGATTACAGTTTTGCTGACGCGGTGTTCTTGCTGACAGCGTTGATAACAATTAGGGGTACTGTGTCATCACAGTTATGCAACGGAACTTGTCGAAAACTCGACGTAATCATTTTCAAACAAGTTCTTATCCCTCCTCTGACATGAAAGCTTCGGTTGGAATCCCCGCGTGAGTGGCGTTCCTCGAATATAGTTTTTTTTATTTTTATTTTACATCGAATGTTTTAGTTTTTCGTGAAAAGTAAAAGCTCTGTGTAAGGAGATGGAAATAGGGGGGTTTTCAGATTATCGTTTCAAAGTATTTGGGAATGACGGTAAAATTTGAAGAAAAGCCCTTTTATGGAAATTTTTTTTTTTTTGGGTATTTTGATCCCTCCTTTGTTGTACTTGAATAATATATTACCTAGAACAGACGTGGTCAAGTCTCTAACCTTGCCGCATCACTCTCTCTCTTTCTCTGCTAAAGAAGAACGTATGAAATTACGAAAATTGGAAGTGACTAATTTCGTGTAGTCAAAGATCAGCAGACCTGAAACTCAACATTTTGACGTCAGTGTTTTCTGTGTATCAACAATTCGGAGATGCGCTGAACTTGCTGGAGACACATACAGTGGTTGTCACACCTCGAGCGCTGCGCACTTTTTGCGCAAAAGAGGAAGCGCGCTTAGATTGCGTCTGATTGACGATGGCAGCCGCCTTAAATTCCTCCGAAGATGGATGGGTCGGGTGCGATGACATTGTGACAACATCGGCTGCAGTATTATCATGTGAGGGTCAGTTCCAGAGAAACAGTGTCCCTGTGAATTAGGGATAAGTCCCATTTGGATGAAACTTCCAACATCATTAGCTCTTAACACAGGTATTCCTGTACAGAATGACCATCAGCAGTACGCCTATTCCACCTCCCCCCTCGCCCACGTACACTGCGCCACTCACCATCTTGCTGGGCTTCTCACGCTTCTTTGATATTACGGCCCTTTTATTCAAACGCTACTTCCACGCCATCTACCTAGCACTGTCTATATCTCTGTGTCCTTTCTTCCAACAGCCAAATTATAAACCCTATTTTTTCTTCCTTATCATTCTCCATTTTCCCTTTGTGACCAGACCACCTTAAAACATAATTATCGTTTTTTTTTATAAGTACACTTCTTGCTCCACACATACCATACAGAAAATCCATCTGTGCATCTTTACCTCTTTTTTTGCTTTTAAATTCAGTTTTCTTTGTCATTATCTGATATGAACCTGATATTCAGGAAAAGTCAAAGCTAACAGTCGAGAAAGTACCCGCTTCTGAGTTAAATGCATCAGAAAATTGGAGGGTGGGTGATCAGCAAACCAATTTGCAGCCCTCTAGCCTCTGTAGTTTTTAAGATCTGAGGGCGGACAGAAAAAGCACGGACGGACAGACAAATAGCCATCTCAATAGTTTTCTTTTGCAGAAGACTAAAAAATTGACAAAGCAACTCAAGCTCGACACGGAATACGTATTGGAAAGGAAATTATCGATCATTTGAGCCCCACGAGAACGAGAGAGAGAGAGAGAGAGAGAGAGAGAGAGAGATTTTCTGATCTCATGAGGGAAATGGGTGCAGTAGAACCTGACCACAGGACTTTTCGAGTTGCGTGTGCATTACCTACAATGACCGTGCATTCCGTCTTGTATTTGCCAAGTAAGACACAGGCATTATAACAAGAAAGCTTCTTTGCCTAGCGGGTTCCATTCTGCGTTTAATTTCATAGTTAAGTGAAATGGATTTAATGTCTGTTTACGGTCATGGTTGCTCTAGTCGTATGCCTGTACTCGAAGAATAATGAAAACAGAGGGGAAGTAAACAAGAGAGAGAGAGAGAGAGAGTGGAGAGAGAGAGAGAGAGAGAGAGAGAGAGAGAGAGAGAGAGAGAGAGGGCGTGGGCGTGTGACGCGGGTGGCTTTATGTTTTTCTAATGAACCAAACCTTATTACGGTATAGATTATATTATTTTATACTCTTCCCCAAGGACGGAGCTGAGCTATTATTAATGCAGGATATTTGCATACCAATGCGTCGGGAATGTTACCTATGCTGATGCCAGACGTCGGAAATTAGACGGATCCGTCTTGGGGCCTGTGGGAGGATGTTATGAATTCAGATATGCATGTAGCATCATCATTAACATCATCACCACCACCATCATCATCATCAAAAGGCCTCTGTGAAATTCATCCCCTCGCGTCTTTTTTTCCTATTTTTTGCTTCGACAAATCTCCGCTCTTTTCCTTATCTAGTGATAAGGAGTGCTGTATTCAGCAGTAATGTTTTCCTTTACATAAGATTTAAGTGACAAAGAATAAAAAAACACTTCGGCATCCTTCTGTTAACATTAAATTTATGTGAATGTAGAAGTCGTTGCGGAGTGGAACGCCAATTCATTTTTTAGACGAAATGATTTTTAATGACATATGACGATCGAGGTAAATGAAACATATTTGAAATGAATTAACCGTGAAGCACAATTACTATATATCTGCAAACGCTCAAATAAGAGATAGAGAAAAAAAAACTATTGGTTCTGCTGTAATCTTGAGATTTATCGAACTCTCTTGGAACATATAGCCCACTCTCCACATAACGACACAGAAACCTATCACTTACTTTTTTTAGATGACGTTTGCAATACACACAAACAAACAGAAGCGAGCGAAAGCATGAGCCTTAGTCACACCTTCATGAGAATTGGTTATATTTGTACGAAACTCGAAAAAACCTGACGGCGATAAATCACGCTGCCGGAGGCGTTGACGGAATTCCCGGGATGACGTTGCCGATTCTGGAGTGGGAGTGAACGCGAGAAACGGGTTAATTAGCGGTTACATCTGATTCCCTTTCACTTTCACCCACTCTCGCCGCCCTCCGGAATGGGAAAAGCAAAACCTGCAGGAATCATGATTTCCTATTTATTCCGCCACGTTTTATGGCGTGGTCATGTCATTCTCGGAGACGCTCGTTGTTTGTATGGTGAAAGCAAGTGGTGGTATTGCAGTGGTAAAAACTTGTCAAGTCGCGTGGTTTTGGTGTGATGTGTTTGGGATTGTCGAAGTCGATGCCGTGGTGAGCGTTGAAAGTAAACGAACAACATAGTTCAGGTTTGCACGACAGAACTGCTACCGACTCCACCTCTTGGCTCTGGCTTCGTCCTCGCCAGGAATGGCAGGAAAAATCGAGGAAAGAGGGCGAGAGAGAGAAATGATGACAAGGACGGAATATGCAGAGAGACTGGAGGAGAGAAATTGGCTGGAAAACTGATACAGATGAAGTATGCACTCTAATTGTTCCTACTCGTACATAACTAGACTAAAACCTTACACTGAAAAACTGGAATTTGTTTTTTAGATCAGTGCAGCATTTAGATATTGGTTTGGATGGCATTTATAATTGAGCTTGATTTGATCACCTCTCAAGCTTGACCTAAGTAAGTCTTAAGTGGCCTTTTAAGAAATTAGAAATGTGTGACTCATTCTTTCCCTTCTCTGCTGTCATATTTTCTCTTTCTCCCATTCTGGATTCTTCCTGAACCGGTTTTACACTGATCTTGAGGGATTCTCTGTCTCCTTCGGCTCCTCCAGGTTACGAGTCGAGAAATGATGTATGTCTTAATGAATAAAGTGAAGACAAAGCAACCAAGATGTCTTTAATTTAAAAAATGATCAAAGATTACTTAGTGATTTCAGTCAACAGAACCTCAACCTCTAAATCACTTTTGACTCGATTGATTATCCAGTTAATTCTCCTTTTAAGTAAAGGGGAAAGGCGATCTTTAAATCTGATATAAATAGTAAAGCGCGTCGACATTTTAAAAATGTTCGTACAGAAATTTTGGGTCGTAGATGCATGCGTTTTCATGCAAGTGTTCATTGCTGAAGAGTAACAGAATCTTTTGAAATTTTCCGAGAATCTGCGTGTATTCTTCTTCCCGGCTTTCCTCAGCGTTCTTGGTCATTAGTAGAACTTCCGCTGTGCAAGAAGAGATCCTGGTGGCATTGCTCAAGAGGAATGAATGAATAGAACATTTTCTTGAACAATTAAATGACATATCCGTCCTCTTTCCCTGCCCCGTTCTCTGTTTAGAAATATGAATTGCTGCAACGTAATTCAAGTACCGAACGCGGAATGATACGAATTTTTCCACCCCCTGCCATGTTTTGAAAAACCACTGTGAGATTCTGCGGAATTGCCGATTTATTTTTCTGGGTGGGTGAGTGTTAAGCCACGCTTCATTTCTTCAGAATTGAACGAAATTTGTGCTTGCGAAATGTGCAGTGAGAGGGAAACAACTTACTTCTGTTCTGAATACATACCTCCTTTGGACACCGATTACAAATATCCATCGACAAGGGTGATTATGATGTACGGGTAGATTTGTTTCGTTCGCTTGATGCAACAAGTTAAGACAAACTACAAAATTTACGGTGAAACTAGGCTCTGTCTCAGTGTCATGATCGACATATACGTGGCTCTTGATTGTGGTATGGCTGTCTTCCTGAATGTTCAGTTGAAGATTGGCCGTAAGTCCGAAATTTGATCATTTCTCTCAGTATGGAACGAGCTGAAATTGTGGTAGCGAGTGGGCCCATTTGTTTCTGGACCAGTCAGTTGTCATTTCAGACAGATATATAGTATTAGGTTCTTACTTTATTGTTTGTTAGCTAGCACAGGTCTTCAGATGCAATGCTTTGTTGTTATTCTTTTTTATTTAAGGGTATGTCTTATACTGGGGCACAATAACTCCAATGCTCCAGAAGACTTAGCCATTGTCTTTAGCCGAAGGCTCAGATATTGCCTTTAGCTATTGCAAAAACATGACAAATGTCTATTAAGATGTAGGTGAAAAACATTACAAAAATTATGAGTATCTTTATCAGCCAGAGAGAGAGAGAGAGAGAGAGAGAGAGAGAGAGAGAGAGAGAGAGAGAGAGAGAGAGAGAGAGAGAGAGAGAGAGAGAGAGAAATTCTTATATTCATCACTTCTGAACAAATTTTAAATTTGATATACTTCGATATTCTTTTTCGCAAATTCATGGGCATGTTGCATATTGATCAGTGGTATTTGCTGTTGTGCAATTCTACCCCCTTCCTAAACCATATTATTATTATTATTATTATTATTATTATTATTATTATTATTATTATTATTATTATTATTATTATTATTATTATTATTATTCCAGGGACTGCTGAGAACGTAACTACAAGGACAAGAATAGCCAGACCCGAATTCTTACATACGAGTGTTGGTAGAAATAACGAAGGAAAATTTAAAACAAAGAGAACAAGAAAAAAGGAACAAGATAACACACGAACAGGAAAAAATAATATGCAGAAAGTAAGAACCAGAAAAGACGAGTATTTTTAATGCAGAAGCAGACAGGAGTTTCAGTAGTGAATCCGGACATTACGTGTTCTGTAGAAGATAAACTGAAAGCTAAACTCGAGAGATCCCCTTCAAAGGACTCAAGATGAAGCTGAGACTAGGAGTCCTTCGCGTGTTGTCGGTCCTTTGCTTCGTCGCCACTGCTGCAGGACACCCACACCGGTCTCCTAGGCAGGCATCCTTCCTCACCACCATCATCAATTCTCTGCTTCGACCCAGCGGAGATAAGGCGGTTGGGGAAGACACAGTAAGTTGTGTGCAATTGGTATTTTACCCCTTAGCTAGTTCATTCGATTGTTGTCGAGACATCTCAGGTTGTAGTTGTTAGATATCAGTTATATTTTGTGGTTTTTGTGGATTGTGGGCATAGGATAAGTTTCGTGACATTTTGAGATGAATCCAGATGTACAGCCAGGAAGATTTTTTTTCCCCTTTGCCGGATGAATGGTTGGTGTCTTTAGTTTTACTTAACACTTTGTTTCTTTATTTCTATTCGATCATTCCATACAATACTTCATCATATGACCTAACCTTATCCTCACCTGGGGATAGCTTCAGGAGTTCTTCATCCAGAACTTCGGTGCTGAATATCTCATGTAGTACTTGTACCGGCACGTCTCTCTCCACATCACGCCATGGCCTACTCAGCCCACATCTCTGCTCTCTTATCTTCCACAGGCATATATACCTATTTATCTATTTACGAAAAATATGCAGGCCAACCTTGATAAAATCACTCCAACGTGACCACGTTTTTTTTTCTCTCCCAACACTTGAATTACTGTCGTGTCTAACAGCATGTCACTGATGATAAAACCTGACATTGTTGACAACAACAACGATTGCTTGATAAAGGGGCTGTAGCACTTCAAACACTTCAGTTTGAGAATCCTTGAAAATCCGACGATAAACTGGGACATATACAGTCCTTGTTCATGGACGTGAAATTCACTGGTTCACATGTTTTCATGTATGGCGTGATGTGAAAAGTCAGAGAAAGGACAGTAGGTACAGGTGCGAAGGTGAGATGAGAAACTGTGTATTGATTGTGAAGTGTGGATGATACTCTTGATTGGGGATAGTGAAGAGGAACTGCAGAAACTGGTGAAAGATTTTGAGAGCGTTTGCGCGAGGAGAAAGTTGAGAGTGAATGTGAGCAAGAGTAAGGATTTAAGGTATGAAGAAATCAGGAAGCAGTGAATCTTGATGTGGATGGTGGAAGAATGGAAACTACTGATTCGTATGAATATTTGGAATTAACAGGATGGTAGGATTAGAGATTAGGAGAGTACAGAATGGGTGAAGTGACAGTGGAGGGTTTGCAAAAGGTCGAGATTTTTGTGAATTACCTGAGGAAGCAAAGGTTGGAGTGTATGAAGTGAGTGTTGAGCCCACTCCTTTATTGAAGTGAAATGTGGATGTTCAATGCAAATGAAAGAATTGTAATGTTTGAGATGAACTATTAGCACAGTTTATGTAGTGTAAGTAGAACTGATGGGGTTAGGAATGTGGAGACATGCAGAAGTGTCAAAAAGTTTAGTTGAGGTGAAAGAAGGGACCAGAGTGTTCTGAGATGGTCTGGACATGTGGAAAGAATGAAGGAGGATGATAAGCTGGTGAAAAGGAAATGCGAGAATGCTTGTGAAAGGTGTTTGACCTACTGCTGGTGAGTCCTCTGTGTAGGTACATGAAGCAACTAATGTTGTGATTGTTTTACCGCACCGACAGTTGATACACAATTCAGCATGTAAGTATGAATATGACAATGACTATATATATATATATATATATATATATATATATATATATATATATATATATATATATATATATATATTATAATTTATGTGTTTTGTGTATAAATAATGATATATATATATATATATATATATATATATATATATATATATATATATATATATATATATATATATATATATATATATATATATATATATATTATTGTGTACATTCGTGGAAGAAGCAACCTAGTTAAGAACATGTTTACATTTTGGTTACTGCAATTCCATTACGTAAACGGCTCGCCTAAGGTTTTTAAGTAACATCACTGTTTACTTTGAGAGTGAAAGTGGGAACCTGACTAAGCTGTTTTCTCCGGTGTTATCTCGAAAGCGAATTTTGGGACAAACAAGATCTTGAGCCTTTCGTCAAGGTCGTCATCGGCCATTTTTGACGTTCTCGTCCTTGAACCCCGTTCCTTCACAATGGAACCTTTCTTGTTAATTGCATTAGAGGCGAAATTTCTCCGATTTTAGCTCATCAAAGCCCAAACGGTATATACTTTGAAGTTGTTTACTCGGCCTTGTTGATTGACTTAGAAAGTGAAGTGGCTTTATCATCATCTGTAAACAAATTATCGCTCTCCGATCTACTTCGCTCAATGACAGTTGACCTACCGTAAAGATTTCTCTCTCTCTCTCTCATACCATACGTTTTTATGTACGCAAAAGCCATTTTGAAACTCTCTCTCTCATATCATACGTTTTTATGTACGTGAAAGCCATTTTGAAAACTCTCTCTCTCTCTCTCTCTCTCTCTCTCTCTCTCTCTCTCTCTCTTTCTCTCTCTCTCTCTCTCTCTCTCTCTCATACCATACTTTTTATATACGTAAAAGCTGTATTGAAACTAACTCGCTCTCATACCATACGTTTTTATGTACGTAAAAGCCATTTTGAAAATCTCTCTCTCTCTCCCCATACACACACACACACACATATATATATATATATATATATATATATATATATATATATATATATATATATATATATATATATACAAAAATGTGTAGTTATTCTCAAATGGATAATCATGGGTTTGATTAGTATTCTAGTTACCAGAATTTTAATTTTTTAATTCGTGACAACGAAGCACTCGCCACGATGGCACTTTAAATCGCATTTTCCATATGTCACGGCAAAGTCAAACGTAAATTGAACATCTCTCGGTCTGTGAATTTAAAGGTTGCATCACTCCCACTTTTTTTTTGGCATTTTAAGTATTGCTATTCGTGTTGCTCATGAAGCAAGCGCGATGCCACAAGCTTTGTAAAAACAAACATTTTATTGTTAGCAAGCTACTTCAGAGTCCCTTCAATGAGGACCCAATAACTTCTGCTGTCATATCAATACTGGACGATAATTTTTTGTGTCTGTATCCAGACTAAGGCTCTAGACTACAAAGTAGAAGAAAACATCAGCGACTTCTATCGATTCACTCTCCTTTCCCTATTTCAAAACAACAGTTTTTTTTGTACAACCGACAGTGATAGCGAGGAACTGCGCATCTCTGATAATTTCACAAACAGCCTCGGTCAACTCAAAACGGGCAAGGACCTTGTAGCATAGACAGTGAGAAACATCTCTCTCGCTAGCCTGAAACTTTCTGGTTTTGAATAGTCCTCTTTCACACTAGGCTGTAATTAGATTCCGTCTTCATTGCCCTTAGGTTCGTAATGAAGGAAGAATATATGTGAAATTAGGATGGTGCCATAACGCATATTCCATCCTCACGCCACAGGTTATATATAAAATACTGTTCTCCACCTCCTCTTCTCCATCATGTGACAATCCCTCCTCCTCCTCCTCCTCCTCCCACTCTGTTTTTTCCTCCGCCTCCTCCTCCTACTCTGTCTTTTCCTCCTCCTCCTCCTCCCACTCTGTTTTTTCCTCCTCCTCCTCCTACTCTGTTTTTACCTCCTGCTCCTGCTACTCTGTCTTTTCCTCCTCTTCCTACTCTGTCTTTTCCTCCTCCTCCTACTTTGTCTTTTCCTCCTCCTCCTCATACTCTGTCTTTTCCTCCTCCTCCTACTTTGTCTTTTCCTCCTCCTCCTTATACTCTCTTTTCCTCCTCCTCCTCATACTCTGTCTTTTTTCCTCCTCCTACTCTGTCTTTTCCTCCTCCTCCTCTGTCTTTTCCTCCTCCTACTCTGTCTTTTCCTCCTTCTCCTCCTCTGTCTTTTCCTCCTCCTCCTCCTCTGTCTTTTCCTCCTCCTACTCTGTCTTTTCCTCCTCCTCCTCCTCTGTCTTTTCCTCCTCCTCCTCTGTCTTTTCCTCCTCCTACTCTGTCTTTTCCTCCTCCTCCTCCTCTGTCTTTTCCTCCTCCTCCTCTGTCTTTTCCTCCTACTCTGTCTTTTCCTCCTTCTCCTCCTCTGTCTTTTCCTCCTCCTCCTCTGTCTTTTCCTCCTTCTACTCTGTCTTTTCCTCCTCCTCCTCCTCTGTCTTTTCCTCCTCCTCCTCTGTCTTTTCCTCCTCCTACTCTGTCTTTTCCTCCTTCTCCTCCTCCCACTCTGTTTTTTCCTCCTCCTCCTCCTACTCTGTTTTTACCTCCTGCTCCTGCTACTCTGTCTTTTCCTCCTCTTCCTACTCTGTCTTTTCCTCCTCCTCCTCTGTCTTTTCCTCCTCCTCCTCTGTCTTTTCCTCCTCCTCCTACTTTGTCTTTTCCTCCTCCTCCTCATACTCTGTCTTTTCCTCCTCCTCCTCCTCCTCCTCCTGCTCTGTCTTTTCCTCCTCCTCCTCTGTCTTTTCCTCCTCCTACTCTGTCTTTTCCTCCTACTCCTCCTCCCACTCTGTTTTTTCCTCCTCCTCCTCCTACTCTGTTTTTACCTCCTGCTCCTGCTACTCTGTCTTTTCCTCCTCTTCCTACTCTGTCTTTTCCTCCTCCTCCTCCTCATACTCTGTCTTTTCCTCCTCCTCCTACTTTGTCTTTTCCTCCTCCTCCTCATACTTTGTCTTTTCCTCCTCCTCCTCATACTCTGTCTTTTCCTCCTCCTCCTCATACTCTGTCTTTTCCTCCTCCTCCTCCTCCTGCTCTGTCTTTTCCTCCTCCTCCTCCTCTGTCTTTTCCTCCTCCTACTCTGTCTTTTCCTCCTCTTCCTACTCTGTCTTTTCCTCCTCCTCCTTCTCTGTCTTTTCCTCCTCCTCCTCCTCCTGCTCTGTCTTTTCCTCCTACTCTGTTTTCTCCTCCTCCTACTCTGTCTTTTTCTCTTCCTCCTGCTCCTCCTACTCTGTCTTTTCCTCCTACTTTGTTTTCTCCTCCTCCTACTCTGTCTTTTCCTCCTACTCTGTTTTCTCCTCCTCCTACTCTGTCTTTTCCTCCTCCTCCTCCCCCTCCCCCTCCGTCTTTTCCTCCTCTTCCTACTCTGTCTTTTCCTCCTCCTCCTCCTACTCTGTCTTTTCCTCCTCCTCCTCCTACTCTGTCTTTTCCTCCTCTTCCTACTCTGTCTTTTTCTCCTCCTCCTTCTCCTCCTACTCTGTCTTTTTCTCGTCCTCCTCCTCCTCCTTCTCCTCCTACTCTGTCTTTTCCTCCACCTCTTCATCTTAGGACACTTTGACTTTCATACTCTCATGAAAGATTATACGATGCTTAAAAGTTTGTTCCCACAACCAACGTGTTTTCCACCAAGAGAAAGTCGCCACCTACGTAACTTCTCAAGAGTTTTCATGCCATTCGTCAGTGAATTATATAGCATATTCTTGTATTTGTCTGGGAGAAAATCGTATATATTGAAAGTCACGTTACCTTTCGGGATATGTGCGTTCTCAAAGCGATCGTAGACTTGGGAAGATGAGCCTGGCAAAAATTGTACCCGTTGCTTCAATCACGGTACCTTCCTAACTGTGGCAGTCATTTCTGGCTCTTTTATTCTCGTAGTCAGTGTTTTGCTGTAAGTACTAAAACGTGCGGCACTTTCCGTGGTTTTTAAAATTTTGGCTGCTAAGACCAGAGTAGTTTCAACTGAAATACTTCTATCTGTTGTTTTGTTCAAGTTACATCTTCATATTTTATCATGTGAGACGTAACTGAAGTCTAGGATGGAATGATATTGCATGAATGAAATTGAAAGGAAGTATCTTAGTCCTTGAAGAATCTGTACAGCCGCCGGCACTGAGAAGTTTCTGGTGTATAGAGATTAAGGAAGAACACAAGCAGACGGAGTCAAAGCTCTCTGTTCTACACATGCAAACTATTTTCATCATTACCTTAATATTTCTACTCTTTGAAATACAACTGAGACGCAATGACGCACTGAATTAAGGAGGAGCAATACTTCGAATCACCTCTAGATACGAAGTGAGAGATATACTGAAGTTGTTCAGATAGGAGTGACAGATAAGCCATCGAAACGTGATAATTTACGCAAGGTTCGTGCGTGCGCGGACGCTTTGTAACGTAGGTATACCATTAGGCAATCAGCTCCGGGGGAAACGAAACATCGGTTTTTCTGCCGGAGAAGACCGAGGGTCGACGGAGTAACTTAAGATGAACAAAATCAACATTGAACTTGACTGATTATGAACTTGTAAGCTTAACCATATCAACATTGAACTTACTAATTATGGATTTACCTCTTTAGTAGAGCCTGATAAAACTATTCGAGAAACAAAGGGAGGTTCTGCAGGGGGGTAGCGCCGTCAGTGCACCTCGTGCGGTGCACCGTAGGCATTACTTAAGGTCTTTGCAGCGTGCCTTCGGTCCCTAGCTGCAACCCCTTTCGTTCCTTTTATTGTACCTCCTTTCATATTCTCTTTCTTCCATCTTGTTTTCCACCGTCTCCTAACAATTGATTCATAGTGCAACTGCGTTGAGGTTTTCTTCCTGTTACACCTTTCAAACCTTTTACTGTCAATTTCCGTTTCAGCGCTGAATGACCTCACAGGTCCCAGTGCTTGGCCTTTGGCCTAAATTCTATATTCAATTCAGTTCAACAGAGGGAGGAGAAAGTGACAAGTTTTTAGAAGTGAACAGTTTAAAGACATTTGAAATAATCAGTTGTACCAGACGACTCTTGAGAAAACTGCTCATTTTAGCAGTGAAAGAATCGAGACTAGAATATCGCTTTTATAGAATTCGTTCGTTTTTCAATTCATCTTGATACCATTAACGACGAAGATAAGGATATTGTAAAATAATGAGCGTTTTTGCGTTGTTATGAATTGTGGCTATCAGCATAACCTTATTATAGGTTCTAATCGACGCAAACGCTTTCAGAGTTCGCTGTCTATCTAAGGGTATATTATTGTTCGGCCGTCGGAAGATTGTGAAATACTTGCTGCCGTATCGGTCATATCGTATAGAAGCATTCGTGGTACTAATGATTATAATTACCCTAATTATTAACACTTTCAGAGTATGCGATAACAACATTGATAATATACTCCTTCCACTTTAGCTTCATTTGATAATGACTGTAATGACGACGATTAAAGCTGCGTAGTAAACAAGTAAAAACCCTACCATTCATGTGGCGTTGTATGCCAGTGACTCTTGATATACAGTATGTATATCACTTTGCTACGCTCGGCGTTGGATGCGATGATATATTAAGCA
Organism: Macrobrachium rosenbergii; assembly: GCF_040412425.1. Lineage (NCBI taxonomy): Eukaryota > Metazoa > Arthropoda > Malacostraca > Decapoda > Palaemonidae > Macrobrachium > Macrobrachium rosenbergii. The sequence goes on from NC_089796.1 coordinate 77,572,242, forward strand.
ATTATTGTGCGCCGTTTCCTCAGAGAGAGTAAAATGAGCTATGCAGGCATGTTTAAGGACTGCTTGTCGTGAACGACACGAACTAAAGCTTTGGGAGTTTTTCCTTACAACGGGCACCCATAAAACAATGTCTTCTCTGCGGTTGCCACTGCTGCTCTTCTACATTCCTTCTACTGCTACTTCTGCAGTAGCTGCCGTTGTTCCTTCTGTAGTTCCTTCTACTTCTACTGCTTCAGTTACAGCTAGTGTTACCTCTTCATTTACGGCACCTGCTGTTTCTGAGAGTATAACTGTAATTATTGCTCTGAAGGCCAGTACTACTGTATAGTTCCACCACTGTAGTAGTGATTGCTCTTCTTATCACGCCTTTTGTCGTAATTGTTCACCAATAGTAGCGCGCTTAACAGGCTTCAGTGATTTTCGCTATTGTCATGGTGATGACCTTTGAATGAAGTGAAGTGGTATCTGTTTGGAATGGTTGAGTCATGTGGGTGAGTGAAATTAAGTAGGAAATGGTTTTGTCTGATGATTTAAAATCGTCAGTTGTTCATAGAAGTGATTTTTGTTGAGCTGCAGTTGGGAAAAATGAGTTGAATCTAATCCTTGCTTTACAGAACCCGCTGTTCAGTAGTTTGGCTGAATTTCGCTGGATAATGCTTTAGCAATTTTTTTTTTATTTACTCAAGGCTGCGCATTTTTTAAATGTTATCGCTAGGTCTGAATTGGCAGCCGAACATCTTGGAGTACTGAAGGAAAGGAACATTTACCCATTCTCTGTTGAATCGCATACGATTTTTTATTCAAAAGCATTGTACAGAATTTTCAATTACAAAAGATTAAAATCTGGTTAATCTGAGAGCAAGTCAAATGGGAAAGGGGGAACGACTACATCGCCCCAGAATCGCCCCCCGCCCCCCGCCCCCACACCACGGTCCAGGACCAGCAGTAGTAGCGGCATGGGCGGCAGTGAAGGGTGGTCCCCTTTAAACCAACTCTCCCACTCACTCTCCCTTTTCTCTCTCGGGAGAGCTTCAACCGTTATATGGATTGATATTCCACCGAAAGCAGATTTGAACGCGGGTTGGAAACGGTAAATGCACGCGTCGTGGGTTGTGTTGTTTTGTCTACAACGTTATTGGATGTTCAGATCCATTTCACATTTCGTTTACATTCAGGGAGGGGACTATTTATCTGCATACGCGAAGGTTTTAGGAGCATTTGAGCCGAAGAATAGCACAGGATGATGCTATTCCCGTCTGTAGCACAGGGGAACTAAAAAGGATGGTTTCGAGTCAAAACTCTCAAAGATTCCTTTCTCCTTTATGACTTCGTTTGTATGCATTACATAACTTCCTTCGCTCTGTAAATTATCATGCGATAATTTACATGAAACTCAAAGCTAGCGAAACAGGATTAGTAAGACAGTCTAGCCTTCTCGTGAAGAGATAAAAAAGAATGCATCAGTTGATTTAGCACTGGTACGAGTTCACGTTTGTGCATCTGCACCTCAATCATATTAAAGAATTGGGGGTTGTCCTCAACAGTATTTTTCCTGCGTCTTTGTTCCCGTGCTGTGACCAAACCTGACGCTTGTTGCCATTCCTGTTTGATTTTTCACGAACTTACTTCTAATTAAGAAGAGGTTGTAACATTCCCTTCACTTGTTACCTGAAATAAGGCGAACATACATACGATTATCTAGTCATGATCCTCGCCTCACTGTTGACAGGGCATGGACTCGTTGTCTGGGCGCAGCATGGTACTTTTACGTAGATTTTCGTCAGAGCCCAGTGCCCCTTCTTAACCCTGGCAGGGAAGTGCGTACCTGGTAATTAGTTTGCATGTTTAGTACTTAATGTTAATATGTATTATATGTATAAATAAATGCATAAATGCCTGTGTTTATGCATGCGAAGGAACCCGACAGCCGGCAAGGTTGTGGTTTCTTATGCAGAAATAGATCCCGTCGTCTGAACCATCATTAACAGCGCGTAGTGATTAAAAGGACCGATTGTGTGTGTTCTGAGAAATACTTTCACCGTTTAGCGCGATCGCCGACTGTTTTACAACTCTCTCTCTCTCTCTCTCTCTCTCTCTCTCTCTCTCTCTCTCTCTCTCTCTCATGAGATTTCCTATATGTACCTGAACGGCACAAATACTGTATCTTTTTATGAAGAAAAGAAATCTGTATTTTCATTTTTATATAAAGGCACATTTGTCTAGTTCCTATACAGTTATAATTAGCATTATCCTTCGTTGCTCATAAGAGAATGAGGGTGGAAAGTAAGATGGAAGAAAGGCAATATGAATGGAGGTACAGTAAGAGAAATGAAAGAGGTTGTAGCCAGGGGCCGAAGGGACACTGCAAAGAACCTTAAGTAATGCCCACAGTGTACCGCATGAGGTGCAGTGACGGCACTACCCACTGCGGAGATTATTTTGATTATTATTATTATAAGATATTTGGCCATTGCGTGTTCCGGGCTAAACAGACAAGACGAACCTGATAGTTTTTTTCAAGTCGGTGGACAGCAGTATTCGCTCAGGCTGATCTTGGTTTCTTCTTCTTCTTCCCTCAGGCTGATCTTGGTTTCTTCTTCCCTCAGGCTGATCTTGGTTTCTTTCCTCAGGCTGACCTTGGTTTCTTCTTCTTTCCTCAGACTGATCTTGGTTTCTTCTTCTTCCCTCAGGCTGATCTTGGTTTCTTCTTCTTTCCTCAGGCTGATCTTGGTTTCTTCTTCTTCCCTCAGGCTGATCTTGGTTTCTTTCCTCCCAGGTATTTGATCTTGGTTTTCTTCTTCTTTCCTCCAGGCTGATCTTGGTTTCTTTTATGCTTTCCTCAGGCTGATCTTGGTTTTTCTTTTTTTTTCCCTCAGGCTGATCTTGGTTTCCACTATTTCTTCCCTCAGGCTGATCTTGGTTTCTTCTTCTTCCCTCAGGCTGATCTTGGTTTCTTCTTTCCTCTGGCTGATCTTGGTTTCTTCTTCTTTCCTCAGACTGATCTTGGTTTCTTCTTCTTCCCTCAGGCTGATCTTGGTTTCTTCTTCTTCCCTCAGGCTGATCTTGGTTTCTTCTTCTTCCCTCAGGCTGATCTTGGTTTCTTCTTCTTCCCTCAGGCTGATCTTGGTTTCTTCTTTCCTCTGGATGATCTTGGTTTCTTCTTCTTTCCTCAGACTGATCTTGGTTTCTTCTTCTTCCCTCAGGCTGATCTTGGTTTCTTCTTCCCTCAGGCTGATCTTGGTCGAATTGCCGGTTACGACGTCGAGACACATACCGTGGTCACGAATGACGGTTATCTCCTCACCATTCACCACATTCCGCCAAACGCCAAGCAGCCGACGCTCAGCTACGAGGATGCAAGGTAAGAGAGAAGTGTCCCAGACTGTCTCACCTGTAGACCTTGGTCTCAGACTTGTCTGAGTTAGCGCAATTGGTTGACTGTACTTGTGAGAACTGGACTGTTTAAAGTGGACAGATGTTACTGATCTAAAGTAGCATGATTCCCGTACGTCTTCGCTCTACGATGGCATGTGGTTTCAGATATGCTTACTTAGAGATACCCTATATTATTATTATTATTATTATTATTCTATTATTATTATTATTATTATTATTATTATTATTATTATTATTATTAGATAAATTAAGGCACAGACACTTCGAGCACGGGTAGCATTCCCTCTTATTAGATTCGCCAATCATCAGCATTGACGGAAAGACAGGAGGAACCGAAAGGTTTTGTATTGGTACAGTGTCCCGTCGTGGTACTCAACCAGATTCGCAAAGCCAAGGACTAGAGAACTCTAGAACTTGCATAAAGCTAGCTCTCGGGAATAGGGAGTAGCACGCATTTCCTTAAGAAGTATTGGCAGTAGGGACATTTCCGTATTAAGTACTGACAGTAGGGGCATTTCCTTAAGAAGTACTGGCAGTAGGGGCATTTCCTTAAGAAGTACTGGCAGTAGGGACATTTTAACTTAATAATATTGGCAATAGGGACACTTCCTTAATAAGAACTGGCAATAGGGACATTTCCTTAAGTACGGCAGTAGGGACATTTCCTTAATAAGTACTGGCAGTAGGGATATTTTCTTAATAAGTACTGGCAGTAGGGACATTTCCTTAATAAGTACTGGCAGTAGGGACATTTCCTTAATAGGTACTGGCAGTAGGGACATTTCCTTAAGTACTGGCAGTAGTGACATTTCCTTAAGAAGTACTGGCAGTAGGGACATTTCTTAATAAGTACTGGCAGTAGGGACCAGGGTCCAAACTATTCTAGGAACCGTGGTTGGGACTGTGGAAGGGAGGGAAGGTGTAAAATAGGAAACCACTACTTTGAGCCATTTTTTCTGGAAGACGGAAGTCCAGAGGTGTTTTCGACATCCAGAAGGTAAAGCTGATTCCGTACAATTCTGGAATATTCATGGCAAGTGCAATAAACCTTCCTCGCCTTTTGGGACCATAGCTTTGCCTAATTCGTCAGACGAATTTCATACTACAGTAGCATATCTTTTCATCTACGAAAATTCTGATTCGAAGTGAAATTGTTACGTTTTAGTTTTCTGTAAAAGAAAACTATTGTGCCGGCTTTGTCTGTCCGTCCGCACTTTTATCCTATCCGCCCTCAGATCTTAAAAACCACTGAGGCTTGAGGGCTGCAAATTGGTATGTTGATCATCCATTCTCCAATCATGAAGCATACCGAATTGCAGCCCTCTAGCCTCAGTAGTTTTTATTTTTATTAAAGGGGCCGAAGGGACGCTGCAAAGAACCTCAAGTCATGCCTACAGTGTACCGCGCGAGATGCACTGATGGCAGTAATCCCTTCCGGGGGCGAGACAGTATGATGTTATAATAATGCATAGCCCTTCTTTGGCTGAGTCGGTTGAGCTTCGGACTGTCACTCGATGGGCCGGAGTTCAATTCCCCCGGCCGGCTGATGAAGAGTTAGAGAATTTATTTCTAGTGATAAATTCATTTCTCGCTATAATGTAGTTCGGATTCCTGCAATAAGCTGTAGGTCCGTTGCTAAGTAACCAATTGGTTCTTAGACACGTAAATAAGTCTAATCCCTTCAGGCCAGCCCTAGGAAGCTGTTAATCAGCTCAGTGGTCTGGTAAAACTAAACTATACTTTTATAATAATGCATTCATTTATGTACCTATTGCAGTTCATGGGAATATACACTTTAATGATTTTTTTCACAGATTAAACTCCACTGTCTCTCTAAATAACGTGAGATCTGAAAGGAGCCCTGAAGCAGATAAACCTTACCACACGAGTAAACCTAAGAGAACGAAGGTGGTGTTTTTGCAGCATGGGTTGATGGGGTCGTCTGACAACTGGAATACAAATACGAAGGACGATTGCTTAGGTGAGGATAAAATGGCGAATTTATTCAGTTAGAATGGTAGTTAGTTTTGCAGCCCGTGATAACCAGCCTCTTTAAGTGGTAGTTTTTAAAAACCCCCGATCAGGAGTTCGCTTAAGAGTAGGTGTACTACTAAGACTTGAAATCGAGTCCGGATAATGTGGACGTTGCTTCGGAGAAGGAAGAAATATTTGGCTTGAAACTCATCTCCTAAAATTCCTCACTTATTTAGCAAGACGGTGTAACATTTCTAACCCCAGTAATGACTCTGTTGAAGGGAATAATAGTAAAGTATTTCTTCAGTCTACGTCATTTATTGTCGCCCGGTTTCGTCAACCTTTGTAAATGAATTCACTCCACGCGGTATTTGAATGCAAAATAAGTATTACGGTTACGTCTTATGACTACCACAACTGAAGTGGCCTTCAGCCCTAATTTGACTTATTTCCTCTCGTCCCAGACCTCAGAGGTCCATTGCAAGTTCGTGTAATCTGGTTTTATCCCAAGACCTTGGTGTTAACCCTCTTGCTCAACCAATTTACATCGTTGCTTGAATCATGTACGTTTTGATAAGATTTTCCTCATAGATTTTAGGTTTTTTCATGCAGTGGACATTTTGTGGTGCACATACAGTATTTCTCCCTTAAGGGGAGAAATCTCTCGTAATGAAGAGGTAATCTTTTACCAAAGTCTTAATAGGGAATTCCAGTTAACTGTCAAGATAAAACTCCGTTTTTATTGTATATTTTACACGTATAATTCTTCATTCTCATTTCTGTACCCATGTATTATTTTTGGTCATCGACGTTCCGCGAACAAATATTGTTTGATTTTATCTTAATTTAGCTTCTCTTTACACAAATCATATCTTGTATATTGAACTGTTTGTTTTAAATTTTTATTGCTGTAAGTTAATCCTTAAATCTCCGTGGCAGCGTACTTACTGTCAGACGATGGATATGATGTCTGGATGGGAAATATCCGAGGAAACATCTATTCAAGAAAGCATAAAAACCTGACGCTCGAGGATCCTCAGTTCTGGAAATTTAGGTGAGATTGCTTTCATTAATATCATATTTTCATACAAATTCTCGAGTACTTTACATGTGTATGGCAAATGCTGTTTGAACACAGGGCATCAATTTCGTCACATTATGAACAGTTTGGGTAACTTTATATTGTCATGTTCAAAGGTAAACTATCGTAAAATGCTCTTGTTTATAAGAAACTTAATTTACTGTAGGCGCACGTATTATAATAATGTTACTTTTATTGAGGAGAAATAACTTAGTATTTGCAATAGTTACCGTTGGAAGGATCAGCCTAAGTTTTCGATGTAATTAAAGGTAGCCAAAGAAAACGTTCGCAGTACTATAGATGAACGTCTTTATGTTATGTTTACCCGTATACGTACTGTGTCTTTTATGATAGTGAACAGTACCCCGACGGCTAAAGAGCTGAGGTCAATAGTAATAATAAATGTGGATTTAAAATACTCGTGGGGATCTTGAAGACCAAAATGGAAACTCATATTAGAACTATAGGGATAATGCATGAACTGCAATCAGGCTTTATGGCACAGAGAAGAGTTGATAACCTGTACGTTTTGGATTATTTCATTCAAGGAACATTCAACACACCCCTAATTTTTAGTATCTATAGACTTCCAGAAAGCATTTGATTCAGTGGACAAGAAAAGTCTTATTGTGGTTTTGATGAAATATGGACTATGGTATGCTGAGGTAATAAATGCATTACCAAAGTTATATACAAATGACACTACCCTGTCTCAACAATATATAACAAGAAGAATTAAAGTGACAAATGGCATAAGACAGGGGTGGAATGGATCAATCATATTCTTCCTCTTAGTAACTTACCTTATCGTTGAAAAACTAGAAAATGCCATGGAAGGTTTTAGTATTGGAAATCTAAGAATTGTGACACTACATGCAGACCATTGATTGATCCTAGGCCATTCCTTGGAAGAAATAACAAAAGCCATATGAATTTTTGTGGAAACAGCAGGTGAATGTGGCTTAAATGGAAAGAGAGATAAAGTGGTATATTAAAAATCAACAACTGGTACAGATGCAGTCATCAGTAAAAGTTGTAGCAGGGTGAAGATAGGGAAGTACAAATTAGAGATAGCTTTGTCATTCAGCAGGTTTAAAATACGGTTTGTTACAGCTTTGTTAGGATAGTTTTCAAGGAAACATTTCAATTCTTCCATGTTTCCGCACATTTTTTATGAACTAGGGACAGCCCCCCTTCCATCCTCCTCCTCAGAAGACAACTCCTCAACTGTTAGTTGCTGTGCCTGTGAAGGTCTTGCAGTTCTTTTGTGGTGAGTTCTGCCTTATGCTCCACATCATCATTAGTCACCCTCAAGCTATGGACTTGCAAAGGGACGCAGCATCCTCCACAATAAGCTAAACCTTGCTGGCATCTCAAGCCCTCTTAGGAACCATAAGGACTTAAGTACAGTACGGTTACTGTACTTAGCACTCTATTATGAAAAACACAAACACACCCTCGCAAAGTTTAGCAGATATGCGTACTGGGTAGACAACTCTTTCCTTTGTTTCGAGTGTGAACTATGCACATGACAAGTTAACCCATACATGTTCTAGCTGGTCATCTTTGCCTCATTAATCATGCAGATGTCTGTTAATGGAGTAGATTTTTCCTTGGACAGAACGTCCTGTAACTGAGGCATGACTATTCAGTTTCAGGGTAATTTTATGGAAGAAGATAGTTTAAGCTAGTCTGGTTTAGTGAGATGCGTGGTTAAAGTTGGGCTGGCTGGTGGTTACTTAGGTAGGTCAGAATTATCTGGGTAGGGTTTTTCTGGATAAAGTTAGCCGAGTATAGTGTAATCTAAAGTGCGACTTTGGTGTGTTTGGTGTAACTGATTTTAGCTCAGTTTCTCTTACCTAGTAATATGCAGTGCACTGAACAGACCCCCATTGCTGTCAAGATATATTTTTTGGCTAATTATTTAATCATAGCGACCAAGCACTCAGAATTGGTATTTTTGGTTACCTTAATTTTTATTGACTGATATCTTGATGGTTTTTTTGGTATGTCAAGATCTTTAATTCTGGTAACCAAGGGTATATGAAAGAAAACTGTACTGCAATACTGTAGCTATGAAATATTTTGAGTTGGTAAATTTTTCGTAAGATAAATTTTTTTCATTGCAGCTTTGATGAAATGGCAAAATATGATTTGCCTGCCATGCTTGATTTCGTCCTTGAAAAAACTGGTGTGGAGAAGCTACACTATGTTGGGCATTCAATGGGTACAACAGTATTCTTTGCTCTTATGAGCTCGCAACCTGAATACCAAGAGAGAATTGCATCGATGGTTGCCCTGGCCCCAGTAGCAACAGTTACAAGCATCAGTTCACCTATCAAATATTTAGCACCAGTGGTTAATGATCTACAAGTAAGTTTCTGTGTAAAATGCTATTAATGAAAGTTAATAAAGGACTGAGAGGATTAAGAGGGGCCTAGTGAATATAAGACAATTTGATACCAGTATGGAATTACAGTACTTCTATACTTTAAGGGAGCATGAATTCCAGAGAAAGGCATGAATAAATTTACACTGAATTTGTAAGGTATTTTGGTGTGATAGGTAAGCAACATGACAGATATCTGTAAACACTGTGTGAAATAACATTTACTGCTGTATTTAACAACTCGGTGTATTATTGCTTTTCCAGTTTGTCCTGAGATTATTTGGCAATGATGAGGAGCTTATGACAAATCCATTACTCATTTCTTTGTGGGACCCCTACAAAGCATGCAGTAATCAAGCATTATGTGAAAATCTTCAGTTTTTGATAACTGACGGATCCATCAAGAGTTAATCAGGCAAATTTCTGTTGCCTGTTGATTACTGCATAATAATTCAAATATATCATATGTAGAATATTCTATATAATGCTGGAGTAGTAATTATAAATTCATGTAATTCCTGGTAATGTTTACCTTTTTCCCAGACCATGGTTCCCATTATCCTGGACCCGTGTCTGCTGATCTTTCCACCAAACACTTCTTCCACTTCTGCCTGCTGATTTTCTTCAGGTAGGTTAGTGTTCTGAAAAAAATGTAAGACATGGAAAATGTAGCGATCGGGTCTAACCTTTCACAAATGAGTGGTCAAAACTGGAACAAGACATGGTTGAAGAAATTGGACAGTTAGGTGGGGCAGGGCCTAAATAAAAAGAAAAGCTAATGTATTTGATATTTCCCTAAGGAAATTGTTTAATGCAGCATGATTCTGTGATCCTGAAGTCCTTCAAATGTAAGTATGAAGATTGTTGAATTTTGGGTCCAGTTTCACCCAGCTGTCCCTCCTCAGCGGTTCTGTATTTGTCAGCAGAAATAACTTTCCCTAATTATATATATATTTTTTGGATTAAATTGCATTGTTACATATCAGTAATCCACCTGTTAGGATTTAATCCATGTGGGTATGAGTGACGGTCTGGTTAGTATTTTGTCAAATGATAGTTTTGTATTATTGGCTAATCTTCCTTACATGGTAATTCTACCTGTATGATATACCTGTCATGAATTTCAAAGTTGTTCAGTTTGACCTCATGAATTTCAAGTTTAGTAGTGATTGGTAAAGAGGCTTTTTCCATTACTTTTGGTCAGTAATGGCTCGGAATAGGACCACGTAACTTCCTGCCCCCTAAGTTCCAGAGTGTGTAGCCCAGAAGGCTTCAAGTATGCCCTGGTGTATCAGAGGTCACCTTTTATGTTAATTAGGCTACATAGGTCTGGGCCACCAAAATTCCTGGAACGGTTGCATTGTCATCCATAATTCCCATGTTTATATCGTTGGTTTTGAAAGGATATAAATCCTCAACATTTATGTGATTGTTTTTTCATATTCCATAAAGCCTTCATGTTTGTGTATTGACAAGTGTACATTTAAATTTTGTATGTATTTCCACCACGTATATACTTTCCATAAGGCAGAAGGTTATTTTGATTCTATTACCTTCATCCTGAGGATGCTAAGGGATGTGACATTATCTCTCCTCTCACTGAAAGGAAGTTCATATGGTTTTCCATACACAGTATTTCATCTCTCCACACCATCCACTCATTTTCACATGACACATTTAATTTTGAAGCATGTAGCAATGAGTTATCCCTTTCTTGACTTAAATCTTAGCTGAAAACCCCTTATGGACAAAGTCAACAGCCTACAGACCCAAGAGGACTCCAAAGGGAAATCAGCCTGCGAAGAAAAACAAGTTATAGGAAAAGGTGATGAATAATTAAATATGAGGGAATAGAATATAAAACAGGCACCTGAATTTAAGAGAAAACAACAGAAAGCAAGAATGAACTTGGTCGTCTCTTAAACATTTGGAGATGAGAAGACTCCACAACTGCAGCAGGCAAACTATTCCACAATATAGTTGTAGCCAAAACTCCCAGCAGACTGAGTAGTATTAAACCTGATACTAGAAAATGACACCGTTTGCTGTTGTGGTTCATTTTGCTGCAACAAATACAGTGAATTGCCGCAAGTCAGCACTGAGTCTGCAAAACTTGAATGCTGACGTAACTATTCAAGAGATTGAAATGAAAGTCAGCACCTGAAGACCCTACTGGAGAACAGTACTCCCAACAAGGAAGGAGAGTTAAAATACTTGGATGTGAAAGCTTCATCCTGAAACAATTGGAAAAAATTTCTTCAAGATACTTTCTGAGAAACAGGGGAAGCAATATTGCATATATGCTTCTCATAACTTGGATGTCTTATCAAATGTTACACCTAAAATCTTCAGAGTCACTAACATTTAAAACTGCACCATTTAAATGCAAATCAGGATGCACAAGGTTAAAGTGTTACTGAACATCTATCATACTTTGAGTTGCAGAAGGTTAGTAAGTCTTGTTTCATGGAGCAAAAATGAATTTTTCCAGTTGGGGGTAGGAGTCGTGTCTTATTGTAATGAGCTGGATGTCTGATTTTGTAGCATTCTTAACATCAAGGATGGCTTTAGAAACCTGGTTTTGTTCTCCTAATTCATACTTTTATGTCAAAGCTAACCGAGTAAAAAACTTTATACCTTCAATCGTGTGTTGAATCGGAAAGGAAACAAGAGGGGGAGGGAAACCTATGTGCAAAAAATGAGGAAAAACATTTCTACATTTTAAACCCACTTCCAAATGTTGGCTGTACAGGGAAAACAGTCACTGAACCTCAAAAAACCTAAGATTTTTGCCTGACTAATAAAGACCATCCAGTTATTAGTTTTAAGTTTATTAACACTTGAATTGCTTGTGAAAATAAGAAGTGTAGTATCTTTGATAAAGCTGTGCACAGTATTTCATTTTGACACCACAGCATGAGAAAAAACAATGGCCAGACTTTGGCATATTTTCATTATTTTGTGTCCAGAATATTTAACATGAGAACACAATTTTTTTTTTTTAGCCTTTTTGGCTCTAACACTAGTAGAATTGGTCTGTTTTTTAGATTAAATATTTACTTTGAAATAATTCTAATGGGTGGCTATATTCTTCATTAAGTGAGTAGCACTGACTAGTGAAGAATATTTTTCATTACTGCAGTCTTAGAGTCTGTTCAGATATTCTTGACGTGAAACCTCAATGCATCTTGTGTGTAGACAACAGCTACATTGTAAAATTGCTTATCTTCAGCCAAGTTCAAATTAGAATAATTTTTTGATTTCTTTCAGGTCGATTTCAACAATTTGATCATGGCAGAATAGAAAATATGAAAATGTATGGTCAACCAACACCACCAGAATATGATGTTGCTAAGATAAAAATCCCCATCACATTATTTTGGGCTAATAACGATTGGCTTACGAGTCAAAAGGTATGTATGTGAAACTTTTGTACAATATTGATTTTTTTTAAATAGTCAAACATTTACCATGCATGCTTAAATGATTAGCCAAGAGTTGGAGTGAAGAAACAGGAGCATTAGGGTTTTATTCTAGTGGAATAATCTGCAGCGTGGGAGAACCCTCCAACTTGAGTTCTTAAACATCATTTGCAAACCATGGCATGCTAGCAGTGGAACAACCCAGACTCCTTCCAGTGCTACTTGATGCAAAGGGCTTCTGTGAAATTCCTCTACTCATTATCCAGCCCTCCTTTTCATAGGTCTCTCAGATATTTAAGAACAATGATAATCAGTATTGGTTCTCGTGTTCATTTAATGAGATTAAAATGGCAAATCAAGCAAAGGGCAGGCTGAATAAGAACTAAAAATCAAATAATCAGAGACTGTACAGTCATGCTCAAATCTGAGCCAACATGATTTTTTGTATCGTCCAAAATTTCAGACTCAACGTAACGTTGCCAAGTAGTGTTAAGCTTTTTTCTTACTTCCAATGTAATACATGTTGACAAGTTGGTGAATTCACATCTAGTACCATTTTCCCTATGGTTATATAAATATGATCCCTTTTAGCGCTGTACTTACGCTTCTCTTGTTGCTCCAAGACCAGTCTCAACTATTTTTGATGAGGCTTCCTCTGCCATACATATCTTTGTGTTAAGAGTGATCCTTTTAGGTTTCATAGGCCTTAATCAGTCATAGGCTTATAATGGCAAGTAAGAAGAGGCAGATTCAAGGTATTCTGATTTATTGACACAAAATCTTTTGACAGGTCAAGAACTCTTGCGAGTGTAAAAGTGGCATTTGACATTAGGGAAAATCAGAGGGATGTCTATATACAGTCAGATGTTTTCTCACACCTGAGGAATGGTTAACAATTCTATATACAGTTTAGGAAGAGATTTCACATACATATGGTTAGAAAGCTTGCAATGTTATATGTACATTAGTAATAACAGTTCTAACAAGGACATAAAGTATCTTCCGAAAAATGAATAAAAAGACTGAATCAGGAGCACTGGATTTGTGTTTCCTGAGAGAACAGTACTCTGTGTCACTTAGATTTTGTTTTGAAGTGAGGATGCCCTGAAGAATTTTCTCACCAATGGGTATCTGTTTCTTTTATATGTTCTCTCATACCCATGGGTGGGACATATCGGCCTTTGCTTCTCCTGCCTATAGTGATTTCCTGGCTAGTCTAAAGTTTTATTTATGCTCTTAAGGCCAGTTCCTCATTGTGGTTAACTCTTCCATGAACAAGGTTGTGGCCTCATGAGTTGCCACTTTGCCTGTGGACTCTGCTGCTTGTTGGTGTTTCTTCCTGCTTAGATGCACGCCTTTCAAGTTCTTGCCCCTTTGGTTTTGGCCCCTTTTGCATAATTGTGTGGTCACTGTTTCCCATGTACTTGACTGTCCTGGCTTACTTGTCTTCTGCTATGTATTTTGCTTCTTGTTCCATGTGCTCATTGATACTGTATACTTGACTGCTCCTGTGTATTTGGCCATGCCTATGTACCTGCCCCATTTTTGTAACTGGTTTTCTGTATTTCACTATTCCTGCTAACACACATGACCTTTTGTCTGACTGCTTCATTGTTGTTGGTCTCAGCTTACCTCCTGTTAGTCCTACCAATCCTGTGTATCTGGCTGGCACAACTTTGGGGGCCATGGAAACATCAATGTTCTTACCCATTCCATTCTCCTCTGCTGTATTCATGACCACTGCCTACTCAGCTGGCACAACTTCTGATGCCCAAGGAAATATCAGTGTGCTTGACTATTCCATTCTCTGCTGTTCATATGTGTTGGTAACAATATTCTTGACTGCCTCTTCCTCAGCTGTAGTCCTGGTGTTCTACTTGAAAGGGTTCTCTTGCAATTTCTTTTGGTGGTTCCTTTCTTCTCAGTGACCAGTATAATTCAAGTGGCCATAATTACAATGAGCATTATTTCTAATACCCTCTTCCCCTCCCCTTACTCTTTAGATAAAGGGTAACAGAGGAATAAGAGAAGCATATGCAGTGTGGTTTCTTTTTCTATATATAGTTGGTGCAGTTTGATCTGTTTTGTATAGAGAAGGTTATTTATGATTAATGGGATTGTGTTTTATTGTGAAACTAGTTATGAATTATAATTATAGTTTCTTCTCAACAGGACATTCTCCACTTGGAAAACCAGTTGCCCCATTTAAAAGGAAGTTATAAAGTCTCTAATCCTATTTTTAGCCACCTGGACTTCCTATGGGCAACTGATGCAAAGCCCCTCGTTTATGAGAAGATTTTTGATGCTCTCAAAGACACTGTGGATGACAGTGTATGAGGGTAAATATTGCCATAAAACAGTCTTTCTTTACATATACACAGCAACTTTCCACCGATGTTCACATTTTGGCACCTTAATAATACTGAAGTTTGTGGTGGAACAGAAGTCTGTGTACCTTTCACAAGGATCTTTGAGTATAATTATTATTTGTATATTGTAACTAGGATGTTACATTTTACATAGATGCAAAGCATGTAAATATCACATACGTTCAGGCAAATTGCTACAATATACAAATGATGGTTCATTGTTGATGAACTTTCCTATTTCTTATTTATTCTTGTTAATTGTTGATTGACAATACTCAGTTCTTTAATTTTAAACTTTATCATTTTAATTTTTTAGACTTCAAAGAATCAGCTGTCATTGTGTCTTCTATAAAGCTTGTCTGGCATAATTTTAAGGTAAATTTTCAGTATTATACTTTGTAAAATAATTGTATTTTATGTTATTCAACATATGTCTCTCTGCAAAAACTACTTGTAAATATAAATTCTGTGCATGGAATGAATACCATAATTATAATAATACAGTTTCATATATAAGACAATATAACTGGCACATACAGTACTAAATTATGTAAATATGTTTGAGGTGTAAATACTGTAAAAAAGTATACTGTGCTATTTATATATGCAATATATGTAGCACAAGTATACATTCATCATTCAGTTTCATGCTTGTATATAAATTCATTTTACATTATTATGATCATTTTCTTCTGTAAAATTTAAATTACAACAAAACCCAAAATTTTGCCAATACATTACAATAATATTATGATTTTATAATGAAAAATTATATCACAATCTGTAATTAAATCTAATACACTGTACCTGATTTTTGAAATATGACATTTTACTATCTGATCAGTTATATAGATTTACCAGTCATTAATATCCAAGCATTGCAGTACTGTACAAGCCTAATGAAGTGCATTTATTTGATCAAATGTCTATTTTCAGAGTTTTCTTATGGATTCTGTTTAATATATACCACATATAGACATTGTTTTACTTTCCCTTGGCAGTTAGATTTCTTGAAACTATTTTATAGATTACAAAGATGATAACTTGTGACACACACTTGACCACTTAAAGCATAATGAAATATAAATAAAAGTAAGCACTGACCAATGTCCTGAAAGTCTAGAATCTAGTGTCTGTAAGCTCTACTAAATTATATAATCATCTAGCACTGTTAACATTCTAAGGGACAGACAGATTAAATGTTGAGTAATGAACCATGAAAGTCAACAACAACAACATATTGCTGCCTTCTGGTTTGATGGTTAGATGCAGCTTCCTTAGCCTTATTTTAATTCCACATTAATCTTTTTAATTTCATGTTAATCTTTTTGGGGCCATCAAACAGTCAGGCAAATGGAGTATGGCTGCTTGCCTAGTGTAAGTTTCATCATTCATCCACCAAACTGCATTTTTCTCAACTACATTTTGTCAGTGATAAAATCATTACAAATATTTGCTGAGCACTACTGGCAACCCTCACTGTCTGTGGAATACTATATAATGCTGACATGAGTTTATCGGAGGATCCTAGCTCTTTCTACCAGTGAGAATACAAAGTTTTTTCTGGAATGATAGGTGAAAACTGATATTACAAAACTTAAATACATGAAATACATTACCATGTACATCCATTACAATTTTAACAATAACTGCCTAGATTTGCATAATAAACTTAGATCACCCATCATACTTATTGAATTCAGTACCCAAAGAATTAATTTAACAAAACAATGTTTTCCAAAGTAATCAATGATCATAGCAACCATCTTAAAGGAAAACTTTACACTCATTCTCTAATCTGACACTACTTAAAAGACTATTGGATATCAACTTTTGTCCATTTCAGCCCATCAAAAACAAGATTAGTCAGATTGCATAAATTTTCATGATTACACATAAGTCACTTGAATAGTAAATTATCAATTACAACAACAATAAAAACAGTTATCCAGATGCATAAGAAAAAAATGCAACCTACACACATGTATGTCAAGGGGTCAAAGGTTGGCTGAACAGTATCTTCTGCTTGGAAATGTACTGTATTTAAGGGAACAAAACTGCAATCAAACTCCTCCCTGGTTTTACAACAAAATGCTTGTACAAGAAAGCAGACAAATATCAGCATTAAAACAAGCCAACTAAGTCTTGGGCTGGTCAGCATACAAAACAAAGGAAGCACACTTAAACCATACGTTTCAAATAGTTTTTCAGTGCACAAGAATGGCTTTATTCTCTGCCTGTACAATATATTTTATGAAACAGAATAGTGCTCCTAATTCCAGAGCCGCAAACCACACTGGGATAAATCTATACATTACAAGTTCATAAAGATCTACAACTTGTG
The DNA here is from genome assembly GCF_040412425.1 of Macrobrachium rosenbergii. NCBI lineage: Eukaryota > Metazoa > Arthropoda > Malacostraca > Decapoda > Palaemonidae > Macrobrachium > Macrobrachium rosenbergii. Next base: position 77,589,217 of record NC_089796.1, read on the forward strand.
AAGACAGCCTTATTTCACTGTTGTATTTGTTCCCGGACTTATTCTTCAAACCATTTTCTGGTGAAAAAAGAAATTACCTACTCCAGAACAAAATGCTTTGGAGCATAGGCTGGGAGCCCTGGAAAGCTAGGACAATCATGTGTGCCGTACATATAAAGATGACAGGTAATGAATCTAGTTAACAATGACAATACAGTATTGGAAAGTGATATGAATTACCTACAAAAATAACATACAATAGTGAATATATGAAAACTCCTATTACAATACTATCAACTGCTCTTAGTAATATTGTAAACTAAATTAGTGCCATCATTCATTCCTAGACTCACAGTGCTTGACTTGTTCCTCTTTGGAAAGTGAGCAAAAACAAAAGGCAGAAAGTTATGTACCTTAGGCTGAGAGTAATGTCCCAAATAGCTTTTAATACCATAGAAGGTGCAACTCACTGTGCACTAGGTGGTATCCCACATTTAATTACAATACTTTGAAGACTACTAAAAGACTAGCTGCACTGGAGGCTTTTGTTGATTGTAAATGTTACCTTTACCATCTTTACCAAATGAAAGCATATTTAAAGTATGACTGGTTTCCATGAAAACATTATGATGATATAGAAGCAGCAGCATCACTTTGAAATAAATATTACAACACGAGTAATTGTACATTCACAAAATAAATAAATGCCTTACCTTTTACAGTGTAAAGAATAACTACTATCTCACCACACAATCTTATGCCTACATTTAAGATAAACCTAGGCCGTGCAACTGCTATACACCGACTACACCAGATTTCAAATACTTTCATTGCCTACCACTACAAGGCTGATTTTATGCCAAGAGCTGAAAACCAATCCTGACTTTTCAAATATGCTATGCCTTTAAGTACAGTAGCTATCAAAGTACTACCTTCTGGATCTTCATTTCTTTTTATGGTGAAAGTCTGTTTTGTATCGGCACACAAAGAACCCTTCATCAACACTTCATCTGCTATCTCTAGTGATGGTGCAGTTACTTCCAGATTGTGCCTGTAATTATCAAAAATACTTTTTACATAATATTGGGCTACACTATGTCTGGATAAAAGTTCTTGATATAAATGTATAAGTGTAACAAATTTATAACAATAATAATGGGTTAATATAACTGAAGAGCTTTTTCCACAAGTGTAATAACATTTTTCACAACATGCTTTTGGATGATTTGAAATGTTGGCAGCCTACAACCTAACATTGAACCCAGATATTGACAAAGTGTAATCTAGAGCAAAAGACCATGTGTTTACAATAAATGTTATTCATAAACAGCAGTGCATAATGTATTCAGGCACATGAAGAGAGGTGATGCATGAAAAATCCCAATGAATGTTCCCAACCCAATTTTCAGTCGATGAAGTGATGCCATTTTCATTCTTTTTCGCCAAATCTGGAGAGAGAAGGGATGGCAGGAGGGCACTAGAAATTAGGATTAATGGGTCTATAAAAATGTTTAATGCAAGAACATAGTTTGCTATAGCCTGAACCACCATTTAGGAGGGCAGACAAAGCAGATAAGGTCAAGAAAAGGAGGATGTGGATAATGTAGCTGCCAGAAATCCAGTTCCGAAAAAAAAAAAATGTTGGGAGCTCGAAATAAAAAACTCTAGGAAGGAAGAGTTTCCATAAGCAACGAGTCACAATGGCATAGCCTAAGGGCTCCTAAACTAGGATCCTCAGCCCTCTGGGGGTCTGCATGGAGCAGTCCAGTGGTCTATAATGTGAGGAAAGAAATAATCACCTGCAATTACAAAAAATTACAATTGTATGGATAACAGCTGATGTTCTGCACAACTACCACTTATACTACAAAGGACTGTAATAATGTGTAAAGTGTAGTACAGTATATATGATATAATAGTTTTATTTGGATTGCAAATTTATAACACAGATAAAGCGACTGGTGGCAAAACCTTTATTTTCATATTTTGAATATCACTTTTACTTCCTAACAGTTATGCATTTATTTTGTAACTGTTCCTTTGTTATGTAAACTTGGTTTTACATATCTTAAATAAAGGCAAGATAATTTGAAAATGTAAATTTTGTCTGGCAACAGCCATTTTTAAGTTTATATTCTTGGCACAATTACAAGGTTTGTTTTTCAACTCTAAGAGTAAGCTCTTAAATGCTTTCTATTCTGTAAATTATATTACTGGTAACACGTCAGCTTAACAGACTTCTGTTTTTAACTACATTATTATCATTATTTCTCACTATGCAACCATTTCAGATGTGTTACATTTTTAAATATAACTCTTTAATTGAATGGTAAGTGTAAAGTGCAGGTTAGTTAGGTTAATAAACTATATGGGATTGCTGTTAGCTGTAAGATATCTATAAAATATTCAATTGCACGCTGCTGTAATATATGGTTTTTCTTAATTAACAGACTATGTTCCTTATCAGAAAGCCAGACCCATAAATTGTCTCTTGAGGTGCAACTTTACACAAATTTCAATACTTATGTTTTATATAACTTTGCACTTGTTTTATTATTGATTTTTGTATTCCAATGGCATTTTAATATTTGTGCTGATTGGTGTAAAGTTGTCAACTTTTATTTTTCCCTTTTATTAAAAAAAAAAGTAGGAAAATGCCATGAAATGAAAGGACGTAAGTGAGGTACAATATTAATATAGTTTGTTACCTTGGGTCCTCCAGGATGGAAATGTTCATATTGCCTTCGTTTACATGAAGAGTGGAATTACTTGTGACTTCAGTAACCTGCACTTTCATGTTGCCCTTACCAACAAATCCCGCAATCTGGCCATGAAGCCCACCTGAAAAGGAATAGGGATAGGAACATAAAATTTAGACCAAAGACCAAGCACTGGGACCTATGAGGTAATTCAGTGCTGAATACATTGTTGTAACAATTGTTAAGAGAGGGCAGAGAATAAGATGGAAGAGAATATGGACAAGGCATGGTAAATAGAACAAAGGGGTTGCAGCCAGAGGTCGAAGGGAGGCTGCAAAGAACCTTCAGTAATGCTGAAAATGCACCATGTGAAGTGTACTGATGGTACTAACCCCCTACGGAGCCCCACCTGAAAACGGGAAAACCAACTAATCATATGTCTGAAAATGATATTTTAATGATAAAATAAAGTTTGTTCATACTTACCTGGGTAGATATATATAGCAGGCCTCCAAGTCCGGACAGAATTCAAAACTTGCGGCACGCAGTGGGGCCAGGTGGTTAATACCCATTCCCGCCGCTGGGAGTAAGGCGGGTATCAGGAACCATTCCCATTTTCTATTCAGGATTTTCTAGTGCCACTGTCTCCTGAGGGGAGGAGTGGTGGCACTATGATTATATATATCTGCCACAGGTAAGTATGAAACTTTATTTTATCATTAAAATATCATTTTGTTCATGAAACTTACCTGTCAGATATATATACAGCTGAATCCCACCATTGGAGGTGGGTAGAGACAGAATAGGATTTAGGAAACAAATAAATGTAGGCGATTGACGCCTTGGTTCCTTACCTGTTAGCATAGCTGACTTCGAGGTTACTGTCACCCAAGCCTGCTTCTGCTTTACTAGATTCTCCAGCAAGGTAGGGACCTATAAAGCTGGTGAGATCTAGATGACCTGTCCACGGGGGCGTGACCACAATGGGACTAGATCATATGACCATACTGAGAGGGAAAAGGAGCAACAACCAACCACCTGACCGAGCCTATCTAAGCCATTGAACCTAACATAGGCTAAAGGATTGGGACGTCCACATCGGTGGCCACCCAACAACCGAGAATACAAAAACCAAGATTAAAAAATACCACCTAACCCCTAAAGGATAGGATGAGTATTGCCCTCTTCTCCCAACATTGTGTCTGCGGAAACGTATGGTCCCAGCTTAAGAACAGTCTTCAAAGTTGACTTCACATCTCGTAAGTAATGAAGCTTAACACTGAATTACTCCGCCAGAAGGTGGTACCCAGAAGATCGTTAAGAGACATGTTCTTCTGGAAAGCCACCGAAGTCGCGATGGCTCTCACTTCGTGAGCTTTCACCTTAAGAAGCCTCATGTCACCGTCTTGGCAGGAAGAATGAGCCTCTTTGATAGTACTTCTTAAAAAGAATGACAGAGCATTCTTGGACATTGGCAAGTCAGGTCTTCTAACCGAACACCACAGATTGTCCGACGGGCCTCGGCTTTCTTTCGTCCTGGCTAAGTAGAATTTGAGAGCCCTGACAGGGCACAAGACTCTCTCTGATTCTTGTCCAAGAATCTCCAAATCAAACCTTTGATTTCAAAAGTCTTGGGCCACGGGTTTGAAGGATTTTCATTTTTGGCAAGAAATAAAGAACTTAGGGAGCAAACGGCATTAGGACCCCTAAAGCCAATGTGCTTGCTAATAGCCTGAACTTCACTAACCCTCTTCGCCGTCGCCAGAGAAGTTAGGAAAACCGCCTTTCTAGTCACGTTCTTGAGAGAAGCAGAAGACATAGGTTCAAAAGGACTTGACATAAGAAATTTCAGGACCACATCTAGGTTCCAAGGAGGAGTCATGGGCCTAGGAACCTTAACAGTTTCAAAGGATCTCAAGAGATCGTGAAGATCCTTGTTGTCGGCTAAGTCTAGGACCCTGTGTTGGAAGACTGCCGACAGCATACTTTATAGCCTTTAATAGTAGAGACTGCCAGTTTTTCTTTCTCCTGAGATGCAGAAGGAAGTCTGCTATTTGAGGCACAGAGGTCGTGGTCGAGGAAATCCCGCTGCTCTTGCACCATCTCCTAAAATTGGCCCACTTCGATTGATAGACTGAATTAGAAGAGGGTCTTCTGGCACTGGCGATAGCCTTTGCCACTGCTCTCGAAAACCCCCTCGCTCTTGCCAACTTCGAGATAGTCTGAATGCAGTTAGACTCAGAGCGGGGAGGTTTTTGTGGAATCTTTGGAAATGGGGCTGCCTGAGAAGATCTACTCTCAGGGGGAGTGTCCTTGGGAAGTCCACAAGGAAGGTCATGACCTCTGTGAACCAATCCGCTGCTGGCCAAAAGGGGGCTATTAAAGTCATCCTTGTTCCTTCCGACGCTGAGAATTTTCTGATCACTTCTCCCAGGATCTTGAAGGGAGGAAAAGCGTAAAGATCTAGGCCTTTCCAGTCCCAGAGGAGGGCATCTACTGCTAAGGCTCCTGGATCTAAGACAGGAGAGCAGTAAAGAGGAAGCCTCTTTGTTCTGGACGTCGCAAAGAGGTCCACTAGGGGACGTCCCCATAACCTCCACAGATCCAGACACACCTCTTCGTGAAGGGTCCATTCCGTCGGCAGAAGTTGATGCTGCCGACTGAGAAGGATGTCCGGATATTCTCCACGCCCATGATGAACCTCGTGAGAATTGTGATCGCCTCGAGCATGAGTCCAAAGCAGGATCTCCTTTGCCAGGTTGAACAGGAACGGGAGCAAGTACCCCCCTGCTTCTTGAGGTAAGCTAAGGCTGTGGTGTTGTCGGAATTCACCTGAACAACCCGGCCTGACACTCGATCCTCGAAGAATTGAAGGGCTAGATGGATAGCTCCTAATTCTTTGAGATTGATGTGCCAGGACACCTGTTCCCCTCTCCAGGTGCCTGACACTTCTTCCCCTCCTAGTGTTGCTCCCCCATCCTCCTGGACGCTGGGCCGGAAAACAACACTAGGTCGGGGCTCTGAAGACGTAGAGAAACGCCTCCTGCCAGTAACAAGGGGTCGAGCCACCACCTCAGGTGAGTCTTGACAGACGGAAAGATCTTCAAGGTCTCTTCCAGGTCCTCCTTGTTCATCCAGTTCTCCGCTAGGAAAAACTGGAGCGGCCTGAGATGAAGTCTTCCCAGGGAAACAAACTTCTCCAGCGAGGAAATGGTCCCCAGCAAACTCATCCATTCCCTCACCGAGCATGTTTCCTTCCCAGGAGAGACGAAACTTTTCCAAGCAATGTTGTTGACGTTTTTGGGATGGATACGCCCGAAAAGCCACTGAATCCATCTGAATCCCCAGATAGACGATGGACTGAGTCGGGATCAGATGGGACTTCTCTTTGTTGACTAGAAGTCCCAGGGACTTCGGGTCAACTCCAATGTCGAATTTAGGTCCTCCAGACACTGAGCTTGGGAAGAAGCTCCGAATGAGCCAATCGTCTAGGTAAGTTAAACGCCGGATCCCCGCCAAGTGAAGCCACCTCGCCACATTTCTCATGATCACTGTGAATATCATGGGAGCTGTGCTGAGACCAAAGCAAAGAGCTCGGAATTGAAGACTCTTCCCCAGTACAAACCTCAGGTACTGTCTTGACTGAGGATGTATGGGAACATGGAAGTATGCGTCTTGTAAGTCCAGAGAGACCATCCAATCTCCTGGTCTTAGAGCTCCGAGAACAGACTGGGACGTTTCCATCTTGAACTTCTCTTTGACAATGAAGCGGTTCAGTCTGCTTACGTCCAGTACAGGTCTCAACCTCCCGACTGTTTCGGGACTAAGAACAGTCGGTTGTAGAACCCCGGAGAGGCTAGATCCTGAACTGGCTCCACAGCTCTTTACGAGCATCTGCTCCAAAAGATCTAAAAGGATCTGTTGTTTTTCCCAATGGTAGGAAGGCGACAGATCCTTGGGTGACGCATACAAAGGGGGTGGCGAATCGAGAAAGGGGATCTTGTAGCCTTTCTCTAGAACTTCGACGGACCAAGAGTCCGCCCCTTTCGCTCTCCAGGCTCCCGCAAATGAAAGTAGCCTGGCTCCCACAGGTGTCTGGAGGAGTTGAAGATCACTTTCTGCCCCTGGGCTTCGATGGGGCTGCTCCTCTGGAAAAACCTCTCCCTCGCGGAGTCGATTTCGAGGAAGAAGCTCCTCCACGAAAGGGCTGTTTCTTCTTGGAGGACAGAACTGACGAAGACGTAGAAGGGACTGAAGGACGTCTAGACGAATGGGCCAGAAGATCCTGCGTGGCCTTCTCCTTAAGACTGGAAGCGAGGTCCTTGATTAAAGGCTGGGGGAAGAGATGGCTCGACAAAGGGGCAAACAATAATTCAGCCCTTTGTGACGGCGAAACTGACTTGGAGGTGAAATTGCAGTACAAGGCCCTCTTCTTCAAAAGACCTGTACAAAAATGGGAAGCCAGTTCCTCTGAGCCATCCCTGACGGCCTTATCCATGCAATTCAAAACACTGGATAGCTCCCCCAGGCTGATCGAGTCGGGGCTTCTAAGCTTGAGGTCCAAAGCACCCAAGCACCAGTCTAAGAAGTTGAAAACTTCCATAGATCGGAAGAGTCCCTTCAGATGATGGTCGGTCTCGGACATCGTCCACTAAACCTTAGCAGTCGACAGTAGGGGCCTCCTGGAAGCGCGACAAGGCTGGCGAAATCTCCTCCGAGACGAAGAAGGAACTCGAGAACCGACGTCCTCACCTGTCTCATACCACATGCCCGCCTTACCGCAAAGCTTAGAAGGAGGAAGGGCAAAAGAAGTCTTGCCTTGCATCTTCCGTTCCTCCATCCAGGCGTTAACCTTCTTGAAGACCTTCTTCGTAGCCAGTGAAGAAGTCATCTTCACAAACCCCGGCGTTCTCCTCGCTTGGAAGAGGCAAGCTGCGAAGGAGGAGAGAGAGGAGCCGAGGGTTTAAACTTATCACCGAATAAGTCCTTAAGAAGACCGTTAACACCTGGTAGTCGGAAGACGAGGAAGCAGAAGGTTGATCAAAACCCGCAGGCTCTGAATCGCCAGAGACTTCTCCTTCATGAATGGGCGAACCACGAGAATCACAAAAAGCTTTCAGGGAACGAAGGCCTTGAGGTCCGATACGGAAGAGGGATTTACTTTTCCCTGCAGGATCAGAATGCTCTGGGCGTCGACGAGCGACTAAAGAGGCGCCCTGGCGGCGCCCTGAAGAGCATCCGATCGGGAGCCCAACCTAGCGTCATGCTGAGCGTCCTGCCGAACATCCTGTGCGGCAGCGAGAGAAGCGCCCTGACGAGCAGCTAATGAAGAGTCCTGGATAGCTGCTTTGCGGCGTCATGATGATGACGAGAATCACTAAAGGGAACTCGTGAGCTGTGAGGACGACAGGGCGAAGAAGCAGGAGATGGTGTTGAAGAAAAAGGAGCAGGAGAAGGGGACTTCCTGGACTTTCTTAATGGGAAGCCTCAAGTCCTTGCGATGATGCGGTTCTGATTCCTTCTTGGCAAGAAGAGAGGCCAACTGACGCTGCATATCTCGTAAGATACTCTTGGAAGGAGAGGTCTCATATCCAGGAGGAGAGGAGAACCTCACGGGAAGAAGAGGGGCGAGGGATGCCTTCTTCTTCCTTACAGGAGCAAGAACAGCTCTCTCCTTAGAGCGACTGGGGCGCCGCAAACGCCCTCCTCTGACGACGTTCTGGTCCTCTTCTGTGGCGGAAAGCTTCAAAATCCCGCGACAGACGGAGAAAACTGACGTGAAGCGTCTTCTCTAAAGCTCCTCTTCAGCGGGCGAGAGTCCTTACGAGAATTCCACCCCCTCACGAGGGAGGACGCTCGGAGGACGAAAAGCAGTCCTTAAGGATACGAGCGAAGCACGATCCTTGGCAGCCTGGGAAGTGACAACAGGACCTGCCGAAGGGCGCCAGATCGGTGGGAAGCCCCGTAACCCTCTTACGGCTTTCGACATGCCTTCTCCCTGAGTCCTGGGAGTCTGACAGAGGTCCAGGCCTAGAAGCATTATGGGGCCGATCTGACGCCCCTCCACGACACTAGGGGAACACTACACTGCACAGCACTTTGTAGCTAAGACACTTTGTTTTCTAGAGCACGGATGGTGTTCATGATCTCCGTCAGGGCCAAACCCCGCAGACACAACCTCAGGGCCCGAAGGCAAAACCACAGGGACAGGTACAACAATGTCTGCATTGGGGTTATCAGGTGAAGAAATAGAACCCTGACTCTTACACACACTCCTGGAGGAAGACCTCCTGATCCTGTCACGCTCTAACTTACGAACATAGGAATCATACAATTTCCAGCTCGCATCAGACAAAGGCTCACACTCTTTGCAGCGATCATTGATCAAACATACATGCCCCTACACCTCATGCAAACTGAGTGAGGGTCTACCGGCCTTCGGTAGCCTCACCTTGCACTCACTCACACAACATACTCGAAAGCTAGCAGAACTAGTACCAGACATCATTCAAGAGCAGTCAAAAGCAAAATCATAAACAGTCCACAAAAAGCGTATGCCAATCCACAAGCCAAAGTCAAAACCAAAAGTCAATAGAATACTCAAGTGGAAAACTATGCAAGTTAACGAAATCAAATAAGTTTTCCTAAGATTACTTTGTAACTAAAATTCACAAATTATGGCAAATTCATTAAGAACTGACAAAAATACAAAGCCTGAAGTAATTCACATTCCATAAATACAACCCTCCAAACTTACTTAGAAACAGTGCTTGGTGTGCATGCATAGGACAGGAACTGAGTTCCTCTGCTAATGAAAAAGCTCTTGGTTGATTGGAGGGATACTCAAGTTGATAACAAGACTGACTACTGATGACTGTATCAATTGCTAACACCACACCATTTGAGGATATACTGTACGGAAGTAACTTCTTTAACAAAAATCTCACAAAATAAAATGAAAAAACATGAAAAATTCACTTACTTATAGAAACATTGCCTTTCCTTAACACCAGATCAGTACATCCATGAAGATTCTTAAGACATATATTCCCACGGTGTGCAGTGATTTCCCCTTGTGTTATATAAGAAGAATCAATAGTAGTTTCGAGTTCTTCTGCATCTATGGACATAGCCATTCCCTGGAGTCTCTTAGCAGTAATACTCTGGATGTAAATGAAATCATGAAATACAATAAAAGGTAGTCAATATCAATTATGATGCTTAAGCATTTTGAAAATCTTAAACAGAAAATTTAAAAATGACTTTGAAAGTCTGAAAATCTCAATTATAAACATGAAATTACTGAGGAAATTACTGACAATACAGCTATCAGCAAATAAAAATAAAGCAAGAAAGACTTAACTTCTGTACATCCTCAGATGAAAAGAAAAAATTTTATTCTAAACAAGGAGCTGCTGACAGAAAACGCGATTTGCAAGAAGAGTGTAATGTCAGATTTAAATAGCAGCGCTCCTCATAAAAAAAACACAACTGATTACAACACGTCTAATACTCCAAACAGCAGTAAGGGCAGTAAAAGTATGAGGTGACATTAATTTCTGCAGTTAGGTTAGCCATAATTTAGCTTTCTGATTTACACTGCTGTTTATGCAAATGTTTACTGTACTCAAACATTTATAGCTTTTTCTCTTCCCCTTTTTAAAAATGCTTCTATTCTATGCAGTCTTGCTACATAAATTAATAGCCTTTTTGTACCATATGAATCATCTTTATCATTATTTTTAGATCAAGTTTTCTCTTTGCTCTCATCTGTATTGTTTCCTATGAAATTTTCCACAATTTGGGTAATAAAAATACTACTGTAATGACTGTCATATCCTAACCTGAGCCTTGAAAATGAGGGGAGAAAAAATTGTTTAATCCTAAAGGATGTGACACACACACCTTAATAAAAAAAGATGGAAACTAGGGTCAACAGAACCAAGGGTGAGCAATAAGATGATTACCAATCAGCCAAAGATAAAGGTAAGATGTGGAGGCCTGGCTGGTGATAAAAGACCACCTGAAAAGAAAAGGGATCTCTCTTTCACTCCAAAAGAACAATGACTGAAACTCAGAGCTTTATAAAACAAAATTGGTTTCTTCATACAAACCCGTCACTCATATATTTGGCTAACACTTGTGTTAGTCTTCAACTTAGACACCATTCCTGAATAACAATTTGAAGAGGATCATCTGGTGAATGGTTGGCAGCTTAGTGTATGCCCACTTTAGGACTATGGTCCCAGTAGGGTATTAAGTTCAGCTGTATTATGGAGATATATGAGGGCAGTGGGTGGGACAGCCATTACAAATGTTAAGTATTAATCAGGACAGCAAAGGTTTTTTGGTTGGCAGCCATGGGAATTCTGTTTACGCTTTTGGGAGGTGCTGCAACCTTTGTTTTGGTAAGTTGAGGGCAGGTGAGAGAAAAGACAATGGGGCAATGGTGTGAATAGCATTAATGTGTTGTGTAAAATGTTGGGCTGTGTCTTTTCTGTGGCAGTTGTTGAAGAGAATTAGCCTCCAGGTTTTTTAGTTTAGCATAGCTATCCTGGGTACAGCAGCCTTGGAGGATACCTTGGGAGAGTTGTTCTTATTGCTGTAAGGATAAGCTTAGTGTGAGAATGTTTGGTACAACTGTCCTGGCTGTTGCAGTGTTAGGTTAGGTGTGGGGATACCTGATCCTGGTTGTTTTGGCATAACCTAACTGAACCAAGATCAGGAAGGGTACATAGGATGTAAATGCCAGTCTCAGGAACTTCTGCCTAACTTGTAAAATTCTGATAATACTTAGAATTATTAGTCACGGAATTTTGAAGCTGTGCTACTTATCAGACATATACAGCATACAGTAGTCCAATACCTGAATTACACCTCAGAATTTTGGGGGTTAACTTATACGGTTGCATCAACAATACTTGTAGACTATTCAGTGATTATTTATCATCTGTATATGAATACAGAGCTGTAATTAATGTACAATATCAACTTTAAAGATACAGGCAAGTTGAGGGTAAGACAAACTGAGAGATGATAAGAATAATGTAAGAGCAGCGGAAAGCCGTACGAAACAATATATTTTCATTATGTAAGTGAACCAAATGCAGAGTAAAACTAAAAGGTCTTGCATGGTATTATGGCATTAAAATAAATCAGAGGTAGCTTGCTAATTGTATGGACTTGTTTAATATGTGTTTATGTGAAAACAAGTGGAACTTATGATTTTTTCTTCAAATCATTTCGGAAACCTTTACATTATAGATAAATTGCTTTCAAACTAGAACCCAAGGAATGCAATACTGCTAAGTAGGTTTTGTAATCTAAAAAATTTACAGAGTGTTTACGATACTTACAGTTTTTTTTGCATTTACAAAAAGATTTCCTTGCAGTGTCCCATCAGCAATGATGGATCCCATCTTAGTGGTTATATGAATATTATGACTTTTGAGCCCCTTTGTGTTAATATTGCCATTAAATGTATTAATGGTTACTTCGTCTCCTTCCATTCCATAGATGTGTACACCAGCATCATTAAAAAGTTTTATTTTAAGATCTGAAAGTGAAAAAATAGACTAAAATTAACATTATATCAACTTTAACTAAGAGATGTCTTTGCAAATGATACATAAATTCAAAACCAAGAAAAATCTTCCTCAGGAATAGGTAGTTCTATTTTTATTATGAAAGTCAGATACTTTGTTCAGATAATGTTGAACTATAGTAGAATAAGACTGTCAGTCTGGTTTCATCAACAACTGAAGCAGTCTCTATGATGACAGAGTACTGGAGCAATTATTTAATGGGCATTACAAAGGCAGAGTGTACTGAAAAGACATTTTAAGCTAGTGGTGTTATTCTACCATAACACTAGAGCTGGAGTGAAAGCGATATAATAAGTATATCAGAATATTTTGAAATAAACTTTGGTGTCCATCAAAGATCAATACTGAGCCCTTTGCTGTCTATCACAGTAATAGAAGAAGCAATAAAGGCATCCAGTAAATGGCATCCCTGGGAGCTGCTTTGTGTAAATGACCTAGGTGTTTACACCACAATCTCAGGAAGGGATGGTGGAAATGTTTTAAAGGTGAAAAAGTGGAATGGAGAACGACTGAAAATCAACATAACGAAGCTGATGATGAATGCAAGGGAAACAAAGGAAAGAGAACAATCAGAAAAGTGGCCATGTGGTTGTCATGGGAAAGGTGTGGGGCCGAACCCTGTACAGTACTGTGTACTGAATGTAACAGTAACAGATGAGGTCACAAGAGGTACTCAAGAATACAAAATATCTGAGTATGAGACTTTCAATGCCCAAATTGCATTACAAGAGCAAACAGGGAAGCAAATGGAGTCGAGATGTCATGTATATTGTTACTGTATATCCAACTGACTGGTTCAAGCAAATCATCAGAGTAAAACAGAACAAATTAGTACAGTAATGAAGAACTATTTGTAATTAAAAGCCTTCAAAGATGGGTGGTGTTCACAGAAAAAAATACTGTCCCAGGAATCAGTTCTGGTAATAAGGCAAATTACTTTTGCATTACTGTACACAATAAATGAATACAGCAAATCTATTTGTCTCCCTGCTAGTTGGGCTAGCATTATCAAAATTCTTTGTAAAGTGTGTTACAAGGTGTGAAATTCCAAGCATACATAGGATATATAAGTAATGCCTCAATTATCTGGATCAACATTATCCAACACACTTGAACCAAGGCTCCAAAGACACAGAACATGTATATACTTCAAAAAGTTTGAACAAACTGTCCTCTGATGGTTGGCAATGCTGCATGGCCTTATAAAAATGTTGTAACACTGCTTACATTCAAACAGACTGAGAATGGCAGTGCACACAGGTAAGTAATGAGTGAAAATGATTTTTAGAGTGTTATTAGAATTGTTACTTTGATAAAATTGTGTAAATTATACGATTGTGTTGCATACGAGAGAAAAAAAGGGATTTATTTTTTGTGTGAACAATACGATGTATTTAACAATACATGAAAAACGTGTAGCCTCCGGAACTAAGTGTCGTATACAAAAGAAAAAGAAGGGAGTTGCTTTATTTTGTTTTTAAGTGTAATTTATGGAGTTTATTTTGCATAATGTTTTCAGTTTACAGTATGATGGTTGTTTTTATAAGCATATTTAGTGTTTACAGCTGCAAATGAAAAACGTGCTGCCTACCGAACTAAGCGTCGCGTACAGTATAAGATAAAAAGGAGGGGGTTGCTTTTTTGTTTTTAAGCGTATTTATGGTGTTTATTTTGTTACCAATATGAGAAAATAAAAGCAGAGAATTACTTTGCATGAGAAAATAAAGTAGAGAATTACTCTGCACAAAGTTTTCGGTTTAAAGCGTGATGGTTGTTGTTTATAAGAATATTAAGTGTTTACCACTATGTGGTATTGATAAGGTTAGTTGATGGAAAGGTTGGGAGTTGCCCTTGCACACCTCTAGATTTTTTCACTCGCCGTTATCTATTAATCTGGATAATTCAGGGATTACTGTATTCGGTGGGAGCAGTCTTACGACCTACATGAGAAAATAAATCTAAATTCCTTTTGATAAATACAATAGTTTATACAGTACATAAAATACTACAAAACTTTATGAATATCACAAAAAGTCTCTCAATTCTATATATAATTTTACCATATTTAATTGGAAGGTGGACTTCACAATACATTGCATGGGACTCAGGGAAGGCGTTTATCGTCAGGACATCTTTGGACTCTCCTGTAAGTTCAATGTTAACGTCTTTGCTTGATGCAGACGAATCTCCATAAACATATACAAGAGCTCTATCAGCATCTGGATACTCCTGAAACGTAGATACAATAAAAACAACAAATCATTCATGGCATGTTAACAGTGCAGTAAACCCCCCTTATTAAAACCCCTCTAAAAACACTCAGAACTGCCTATTTTGTTAGTTTAAACACAAAAAAATCTCTAAAAATGCTTAAACCTGAGTATTTTAATAGTTTTATCACAAAAAGTGCATTTAGTCATGAAAATTATATGAAAATACAGTAATTAGTGAATATTTCTCATTGAAAAATACCGCGAATGGGCGAATTTTCCGCGAATAATGGGTATATATGTTCCACAGAGAAATCCGCAAACAGGTGAGTCTGCTAATAGTGAGACCGCGAATACGGGGGGTTTACTGTAATGCAAAAGTAGCAAAAATGTTGAATTCTTGCAAACATCCAAGAAAGCTGTGCTTGACTAAGTAAAATTTCATATCTGCAAATGCTTCTATGAAAAAAACTATACTTTATCTAACAACCATACTGAGACTGCTGCAACAACAACATAATTATGTCCTCTCTAAAAGCATTACAGTTGGTGAAATGAAGAAAACCCTATTATATTTCTTGCATGAAATATATGACTGCAATCCTCCATGTAAGAGGAGTTGCTAAACATGGCAAGTGTGACATACACACTCACAGACACAGAAAGACTGACTGACCATTACCACTTATACACATCTATGAATAATAGTCTATTTTTGTACTAAGTTTAACTTAGTCACTTCTATAAAATACAAGAGGTTGTGTTGACAAGGTAGTGAGAAACACTAACAGCCAGAAAGTAAGAAGAGCCTTCTTCATGCCAATCTACCTTTGTACTAAACTGAACTAAAATTCCTTCAGCAGTGTAAGAGGAGATACAATGACAAGGTATAAGCTTGACAGACACCAGAGAGACATGTGAACTATCTCCCTTCATGTACATCAGTGCATGATTATCTACCTTTGTGGCAAGTTTATATGACATCAATTCAACTGTGTATGAGACTTGCAATGACAAGCTAAGCATGAAAAATATACAGGTCGACAGATAGACAAACTACTTTCATGCACATCTTTGCAAGGCAGTCTACCTTTGTAGCTAGTTTAATGGAAATCCCTTCTGAGCAAGTAGGAGTTGTGAACCAAGTAAGTGCAAAAGACCCATTGGGCAGACAGATGTAGGATCTTCATTGTGTACATTTCTGCATGAATTTCTACTTTTTACCAAGTTTAACATCTTCATTGCGTACATTTCCGCATGAATTTCTACCTTTTTACCAAGTTTAACATCTTCAGTGTGTGCATTTCTGCATGAATTTCTACCTTTTTACAAGTTTAACAAATATCCCTTTAATCTAGTCCACCTCTGTGCAAAGTCTGACAGATATCCCTTCAATCACGTAGGAGTTGTGATGACACAGTAAGTGTGACAAACATGGTGATGGATACACAAACAATATCCCTTCAAGCACATGTAGGCATTTCTGTCTACCCTTGTTTTAAGTTTGACTGAAATCCCTTCAGTAGTGTAAGGGGAGCTGAGATAATGAGTCAAGTATGGGACATGCAGCTGGATAGATAAAAGGATGATCTCTTATCATGCCCATCTATGCAAGAAGACCTATACTTTTATCCTAAGTTTGACTGAAATCCCAATTAGGAGTAGCTCTGATGAAAACGTAGGTGTGACAGACACACTGATGGAAAGACAGTGTATTTTACGAGAATAAAATCACTGCTTCAAGGAACATCACTAGCAAAATAAAACAAACCTTATTCTACAGGACAAATTCAACCTTGAACTAGAGTACGCCAAACCTGACTGAAAAGATGACCTCAAGTTTTATACATCATTCTTTAATAAAATAATGTTAAAGACTATCACATCTGGAATGTAGTCTGAAGTGACAATTTCAGTTTCATAAATGTGGCATAATGAGCCTAACAGAGGGTACCTCAAGTTTCTAGGATGAGAGAGAGAGAGAGAGAGAGAGAGAGAGAGAGAGAGAGAGAGAGAGAGAGAGAGAGAGAGAGAGAGAGAGAGAGAGAGAGAGAGAGAGAGAGAGAGAGAGACCAACTCACATGAGGATTGGCAGGTTTTATGATGCAGCCGACATTGCCTGTGGTACGGAAGGTTCCAAATCCAGGATTAACATGAAATTCTTCCTTTCTTAACTGAACAAAACCACCAGCTTTCTGTGAAAAATATTGACAGCGTTGAGAAAAATGATTTTGCTTCTTAAGTGTTGTTCTGATGCATTCTGTCATGAAGACTGGATGTATTTTTCTTGTGATGACCCTCATTCTCTATAAAGCTTCAGCTTCTCCAAAAGGATCTGAAAGTATAGAATATATGTTGTTAGTATTAAAGTATAGGTCTTCCATAAATCAAGTAGAGGTACAATATTTAGAATGACACTTTGTAATTAGGCTGTTTATCCAACACGCAATCCTAAAATTCAAACAAGCAGTACTGATTTATAGAAAGCAAAACCATAAGTGATTGTAATTGAATGTTCTTGCCATCTACATGTTTTTGCAATATAACTATTTTGTAGCAATGCCACATCATTTACCAACCACATCTACAATACCATACTTTGTCACCTGCAACAAGGCTGCGCAAAGGAGCTAAGAAGGAGAACAAACCATGGACTATTTGTACTTTGCAAGTTTGTTGTTTTGCAAAATTATGAAGACACTTTGAGGGGTCATTCTGTGATAAAAAAAATTACAATTCTTATGATTATGAAATGAGAATACAAGCTAGGGGAGGTTCAGGCAAGCCCCAGATCCATTTCAGGATGGACCCAGCACCCTATGTTAGGTATGGGAGACTTGGGTTAGCTCTCATCCCTAAATTTCAATAAATTTATGGTGCCCTACCTATGGTTAGGGAGTCCAAGGAGATTGAAACCACCTGTTCTGGTAGGATCAGGCACCCCTAATTAGGTTAGGATGCATCCTTGAATTTAACTAATTTTTCTACTCTCCACCCAAAATCCCCAGTTTCCTAGTGGTTCTCATTGCCTGTTAAGTTGTAGTTGTTAGGAAAAATACTGAAACATTGTTCATTCTGGTGAAACAGGGTTTCTAAGTTTGAATCTGATTTTGAAGAACTGATATTTGTTTCCACTGGAAATGCTTGGTTAACCCATTACCTAACAGTAATGGAAGGGACTCTACTGGAAAACAGTTTTTGTGAGGGAGAATGACTAAAAATGTGTAACAAATAGGAATGTACAGTAACCTAATCTCATATAAAACACTGGTTCTTACCTTACCTAACCCTAGAGGTACAGCTTCTCATTAGGGTTGCCTTCTTCATTCGACATATATGTTACACAAGCTAACCAAGTGTTTGCAATGGAAATTAATACCAAATTGGTATTATTTTATAAGTTGCCAATACACGACATGAAACTGTAACCTACATTTTTAAAATGACCTCTTCACCAAATTACGACTTATAAGGTAAGACAATACCTGTCCCCCAACCCCTTCCATAGCTAATATGGCAAAACTGTAACCAATAAACACCCCTAGGTTACGGGGTATTATTTTATATTGGCAACTTATAAAATTTTACCACCAAATTTGTCAGACTCACATAAGAAACTGTCAGAAAAGCCAATTTTAGAATAAATGTCTTTGTTGTAAATTATTAAAGGACTCATTTCAGGGCAACGGCTGGGCTACATTGTTTCGTCATTTTGGGAACAAATGAGTAGCCTAGTAAGAACAGTCCACAGCACAGACTGAAGAGGAAGCTAAATTTCGATGTGAAATTCCCAACGCACATGAATACTGATTAAGAAGTATCAATGAATCAATCACAAAATTCACTACATAACACACGAACGGACAGACAATACTACACATTAAACGAAAGAAGTATTCTGTAGTCACTGCATCAAACACCACAGATGGCAAGAGGGGTTGGCTGCAAAATGGTGGGTATAAACATACCCAAAACCTCCACGGAACACCATTCCTACCAAGACATGGCACGATGCCCTAGGCATGGTTAGATTAAGGGAGATTAGGTTCGAATGCATGAGGTTTTTCGCAATTTTCAGCGTAAATACAACCATATATGGCCCCTGGTCTGCAGTTGCTCAGGGAAGAGCGATCCCATAAAATGGCCTCATAAAGTATACATACAGTGATTGTAATTCGCGGAACCATTCCATACAGTCCGCGCAGAGTTAATACTTACCAGGTTACATTCACGTCTCCCACAAGAGTATGTAATTTACGAAATTTACGAAATCTACACTTGCCAACCCTTCGGTCACCTTTGCTTTACGCAACCCGAGGAAGCGGTAACGGGAGTCATCGAAGATTTGGTGCATTAGTAGTAAAGTTGAATTAGATGCTACGTAACGGCACATTAAAAGGTCACTCCATTTCAACCACTATTTACTGGTTAAAGAAAAAAACAATCTCTGGTTTCCACAGTTTATAAAACAAACCTGTTTTGTCATAGTCTATCAACTAACAAATTTCCAATGTCAAATTTGTTTACACTGGAAAAAATGGAGGATATTTGCATATAGCCGTCTTACCCTACTAACAACAATAAAAATTGGGGGGTAACTTGCGTTTTCATAGATTTATATAATATTTCAATCAAGAAGTATTTTTCTACTGACAAAAAACATCTTTCAGACGTATACATAAGATCTCTGTATCACTCAGAAAAATGCACATAGGTTACAACTGACCTCTGAAAGAGGAAATATGCCTATGACTTACCAGTGAGGCCGGTGAGTAGCAGCCATTGGCACTTTGACTATTTTTTTGGACCAGTGATTCAGCGGTTGTGGCAATTCCCCCCGTGTTATGGTAAAGATGGTTTGTTCATTTAGCAGCCTTCCGTCCTGAAACGGGTGACAGACATTTTGTCGTTGCAAAATGCCCTATGTTGTCGGAGACGATCTAATGTCGATATAAATGGGAATGTTAAATTTCTTTTGAAAGGGTATATAAAACCTAATCACCCTAATGGGAGTGATTGGAGGTGTCTCACCTTACCTTGTGTTCCATTGGTGAGGGAGGGGATGGCAAAGAGCGGATGAGTGTTTCACAAACTTTGGTGAATACTGTTTCAAAAAAACTAATACCAAACTGGACGCACCCAACTAATTCTGACCAACCGACTTAACTCAAAATCGTGACAAATGTGTTCTTAATTTACAACCTTTACATCTATAATTGGAAAAACGGCTACATAATCACTACGTTGCCTTGATGTTTGCCGAACCTTTAACTTTGAAAATCGCCAAATCTCAATGCCTTTAATCATTGTCTTTTATTATTTTTATATATTTGGAGAACTGCTGCACATGAATAGCCTACAATCTGGAGGATGCTGCATGGCAAGAGGTCAATACAGAATCTATCATCTGAATAGATTAAAAGGGTCCTTGGGAAGATGAAAGTGGACAGGCCGAAGGCCCATCAAGAACAAGAAATGTTATAAAACCTGATGAGGGGAAGGAAGAGAGGTAAGAAAGTATGACTTTGAAATACAGTTGTCCCCTGTGTAGTTCGGGGAGTGTTCCATGAACCTTCATGAGTAACATATCCAAATGGGTGGCAGAACAGGACAAAGTCAGATAAGGCAGATTTTCTGCCATGTTGGCCTCTGCAACCCTACCCCAAACCTCAGCACACAAGGATCCAGGGATGCAATGCAATAAGGAATAAGACTGGCCTGAGCACATTACGAAAATATTATAGATGGTGCTGGAGGAGAAGCTAAGAGAGATGGTTAAAATCAATAATTAACAATTAGGTTTCACGCCAGAGAGGTCAGGAGTCGATGAAGCCTTGATAATGAGGCAACTGTAAAAAACCTTGTAAAAAATATTTAACCACTCACGAGCATTTAAAGATAACTAAGTTTGCCACAAAATTTTCCCCTATTTTGAGATCACTCTGCTTATCACCTTCCATTAAAGGTCATGATTCAAATGAATCGGCCAATCTGCAGTAAGATATCGGCTGCGGATATTTGCCGCCAGTTCAAACAAGAATAAAAAAAAATAAAGAAGCCAAACCACACAAGTTAAAAAAATATATATATAAAAAAGTCAGATAGAACCAAAGATGTTTTACGTTGCACCAGCTTGGGTTTAGCTATTTAAGCTACCTTAAAGATCTGAACTTACTTTAATCTGTCTCCTTTTTCGGACTAAATAATGGAATTGAATGAATTAGACTTGAATAAATGAGAAGAATAAATTGAGACAGGAGAGAAAAACGAATCGATAATAAAAACAGATGACTCGAAGTAAAACTGACAATTATAAGTTTTCCGAACACTACGCATCTTAGCTCGAATTATTTTTTATTGTAGCTCACCACCTCCGATAGCTAAAGCACTTTTTTGTCCAAAGTTGTCCGGTATCTGTCTTTCTGTCCTACAGCTGTATGTATGTATGTATGTATGTATGTATGCATGTATACCTAGAATAAACTTTCCACATTTCCTACATCTCCGGAACCTCAGGATCAATGTCAAGCGGACTTGGCCCGAGGCACTTTTGGGTAAAAGGGATTCAAATGAAAAACGCAGGTGAAAGTTTCCTTACGTATAGTAGATTAGAGTTTGTGTAAACTATGGTCCCCGGGGGGCCAGGACGGGACCACAGTTGGGGTCCCAAGTATTATAAATTTATATTTAGGATAAATGTGACGACTAGGATAACGGGCTGAAACTCGTTAAATTAATACACCAATCATCCTCATGTAGAGTAGATTCACGTTTGTCAAACCTAGACCCCCTGTGTCCATAGTGTCTAGGGCTGACCTTTGACCCATAATAGGAGCCCAAAGTTTTCCATGGGAACATGAGAGAAATCTTAATTATTTACAGCACTTACAAGCGCATTTAGGTGGAACAGGCGAGCAGTGTGGCCCATGGGCCTCTAAAGAGGAACCGTCAGGCCACATTTTTCCAAATTTGCTGTGCAGAAATCATTGAATCTCGGATTGCACGATTTTGGAACCTTCCCATCCCCACTACTGCCCGACTTTGGAAATCTCTTAATGCTTTCGTTTTCCATTACTCGATTAATTGGCAAGCCGTTCTCTCTCTCTCTCTTTCTCTCTCTCTCTCTCTCTCTCTCTCTCTCTCTCTCTCTCTCTACGCAGGGTCCACAGAGAAAGATGTTAATCAACAAGGTAGATTAAAAAAAAAAAAAACAGTAATGTTTCTTGTATTATGGCTAAGGCACCGAGGTTTTCATTTTGTAACTTATGAAAATCATCAACGTATCTACGAGTACTCACTGTCGACTTCTCTTCCTGTCATTTATTCCCTTTATCATTCTATTTTATTCGATTATCTTGCTAACATTTGCCATCAAGGCAGTTTCATATAAAAGGCGGTTAAGTATTCGACTCCTTGCAGTTGTTTTATATACTATTTTGCTCGATTTGCTTTACTAATATTTATACGCAAGGACCAAGAGTAATTAAAAGCTCCCGCCTGTATCACTCGCTGCAACAACGCCAGCGCCTCCTCCAGTATAACTCTTTGAAGGGCCCCTTCCCTCCAGCCGTTCTCCAGACAATCACCGCAAGACGCTTCCTTCGTCAGGCACAGACTACCAATAAGGTCCTGACGCAATTAAGACGAGCGAGAACAGATCTCTCTCCCTACACTTTGTATTATTGCAATGGTGGACACGCAAGTATGGGACGAGGAGAATTAAGTGAATTTTTTTGCACTTCCTCACAAATTATTTATTCATTTATTTTTTTTTTATTGCAGAGGCCGATGGGATGGGGAGCCTAATACCCTCATCCAGACCATGCCTAAAGGGCTCACTAAAAAAGCAGGATAGAAAACTTCAAGGGGGGGAAAACGATAAAGAGGTGAGGTTGAGATGCTTTCCGAATGAACCCCATGTGGGCAAAACAAAAGCCAAAAACTTCGTCAAAAATATAACAAAACTTAATTTGAAAGAAAACCAATCAATATTTTACCACATATATCGACCAGTTGGCTGCAGCGTGGGCGGAGAGAGAGAGAGAGAGAGAGAGAGAGAGAGAGAGAGAGAGAGAGAGAGAGACAGGAGTGATCATATTATCCTTCTGGATGAAATCATTCATCAGATGCAGTGCTTCTACTTTTTGGTTACTAAGGGACTTGTTCCAGCACCTCTTCCAGCAGAACTTCCGAATTACACACCCTTCCCATTCTCTCTTCTTGACCAGACCACCTCAAAACACTCCGATTCTTCATACTACGTTTGCGTGGCGAAATGATGCTTAAGCAACAGAATCGAATCCTTCCGTGACGACGCTCGACTGATGTGGAACAGATAGCCTGAAATTCGACTTTCTGTCAAGAGAAAAAGATCAGTGACATGTCGAGAGGACCCAGAACCTGAAACATGGGTAGTTAGTCGACTGGGAAAGACCTGCCGTCGTTGATCTCCATCGCAAAGGTATATCGGTATCGGTGCACTCTCAAAATATTTCAGAGGAAACCTGGATAACTGTTAATGATGCCTCCGGAAATGACGATTGTACAATAATAAGGGCCTCATTCTCAGTGGTCCTGTTTTTGAAATACGCTTATTTTTGGTAAAAGGGACTGTAAAAATTGGATCATCTATCTTTAAATATTGAACTATGTCTTGGATCTAGTTTTGCCAAACTACCTATGAAAGACTATTTTGGGGTTCGTCTAGGGAGTCCGTGCAGGCCTTCATCGGGCGGTAATCCTCGACCTTTGTGCATTTGCAAGGGGGAACTGTCGTATTTATCCGGACAGGACGAACACCGCAGGACTTAGTCAGCATTGCACATCTTTTGGTTGAAACGAAAGGGTAATCCATATTAGACGGATCGAGCAAGACACCGTCGCAGCCACTGACTGAATCTTGCGACAGAGTTGAATTAGAGAAATAACAGGGGCGACGGCCCTTGTAGAGTGACATTCTATCAACTTTTAATGCTTACGGTTTTCAAAAGTTTCTTGTTGTACAATACAATATTTCAAAAGCGCATCAACATCTGGTATTCACGACCTTTAGAGAGTTAGTGAAAAAGGTCATAAACTAAATAAAGTTCATAGATTCTTACGTTAATTCACTAAAGGACGTCAGCAGTAAAAAATATAAACAAACAGGCGCCATTATATTTTTACTTGAGAAATGCAATGACGTGTCAGGTAGCGTCCTAAGTTTAGATCAGCATTTATTTTAATAAATTAAATTTTGACTAATAAATTCTTTATTTATTAACAGTTCACAATTAAATTTTTAAACAGAGTAGCCTACCTGAACCAAGCACAAATAAATGATTGGCTCCACCATCTGCTACCTGTCAGGTGTGGATTTTTTATATCCTGCAGTCTGTATGTTTGTACTGTCGCCCTAGTACTACAGTTCTCAACCTTTTTTTGGCCCATGCACCCTTTCCCCATATATGTCAGAATGTGATTCCCACCCCCACCCCCTGTCCAAAACTGTCTGCCTCAAAAGCTGCATTCCAAATAATATGCAACAAAATACTAACACTAAATACACAAGTTAGCAGAGAGAAAGCCCAGAGTGACCTCTCTCAATAGTGCGGACCTATGCGTACTGCGTTTTGTGTGGCCCCAGAGCCAGTTGAGTCTGCAAATCTGTGGTCACAATTCCCCCCAACTCTGAAATCCCCTCTCCCCTAGTTAAGAGCCACTGCCTAGCATATATATTGTGAATTTCTACCACTGTGTATCAGTCCCTCGTCAGTGGCTTAGAAATGAAGCCGAAACTGGTCAGGCCCTACGCCCCAGTCTTTGATTTTTTCATGTGATTATGATTATAATATATACAGTATATGTATATATATGTATATATACATACACACACACACACACACACACACACATACACACATATATATATATATATATATATATATATATATATATATATATATATATATATATATAATGAATGACCCATTTACGCACTTTTGGACTGCCAGTGTATCTGAATCCTGAGGCATCACTAACAAAACAAGGCTTACAAAATATAAATGCACTAGACATAGCTTAGTTTTCAGTTTTTAATTTGTTAATTTTCTCTCATATCATTCCTCCCTGTACAAGGCATTCCATCGACTATCCATTATCCAGGCACATCAGGGTAGGTGCACTGATTTTACGTAGATACGCTACACATCTTTTTGGATGTGCAACTATAATATTTAAATATTTTATATATCTAAGTGTGTGTATGTATATGTATATATATTATATGTATACACTATATATATAATTTTATATATATTACGTATATAAATATATGTACAATATATTCAAATGCCAACTCTTTCAGATCATGAGATGCAATAGACGAAGTAGCCTACTGGAACACTGACTGCTCTTTGGCAGAAACAGCATGTCTTGTGGGGGTACTTCAGTCTCACTCTTGTGTTGTATCACAATGCACCTGGCTGAGTTAACGATTAACTGCCATATACCCTTCTGACAATTCTGACTAACTGAAATGCCCATGCCTAAGAAGACAAGTCAAGGGGGACAGAGATTTACCTGGTAGCAAACAGACTGGGATTCCAGATCCGTCGGGGAGGGCTAATCTCGGATGGTGAATTTATAACCCGGAGGGAGAGATATTTCTAATTCTGGTCTCTGGAATTCAGGCGGAACGAGACTCGCCTGTCCAAACCTTCTTCTATCTATGCAGTAGCAGACAAGCCCATCTTCTTCTGCTCAGAAGAGGTGCTCACGCTCTTCTGAGACGATTGCCCAGAATTTTCACTGTAAGCACAGAGATGTGTTGTAGCAGCTGCTTGGCACATTCTCGTCAACTCTTGACAATTAAAATGGAAAATCCATTTCGACCTGCTGGAAGGCTTCTAAATTTTCCTGTGATGGGAGACCAGAAGGGAAAAAGCAGTGTACTGATAAATGCTGCGGACAGGCAGGAAACAAGAACTTGAAATATGTTAGCATATCGCAGGCAATTACTGAAAGGAAAAACTGCAATGTAGTGAGAATTTACATGGGCACCTAAAAAAAACCAATAATGATTTGCAACAGATTAACAAATGGAAAAGCTCTCCGGAAAAGGGAAGGAAGTTCGTGTATATTGAAAAACAAACGATAAATGGCAGCAACAGCCAGTATCACGAGGCTAAGGTAAGTCATACAAAATCCTAAAAGACTTGCAGGCGATCTAGGCCTAAAACGCTGGCTGAAAAAGAATGCGACTTGAAATGGCGAGAACGAAACTCAACAGGACGAAAGAAAACCTAAACAAAATTCAATGGTAGTTTTGGTCGAGAGGACCTCCGAAAATCAGTATGAAAGGGAGGCTACCTTGAGAGACTGAAATGATACTGGCGATACGGACGCTACGAATTTTAATAAAGGACACGACGGGGCCGAGGCATAAATAAGAATGTCAAGAAAAGAAAACGAGACAACGAATATGCGATGGCTGGGTCATGTCGTTAGTTGGGAGAGCATGAAATATGGCGGTGGAATCACGGAGGACCCAGAAGATGCAGTCGAGGGATGTGGCGGGAAAAATGACGTGAGGATTCTGGACTTTATCTTAAAAAGAAACAGCGACAAAGTTCGTGGGGGGGAAAAAAAGAAGAAGACACTCCAGCTTCCGACGTTACTTGAAGAGAGAGAGAGAGAGAGAGAGAGAGAGAGAGAGAGAGAGAGAGAGAGAGAGAGAGAGAGAGAGAGATCATGTGAGATGAATAAGGAAATGGTGCTGCAAGCGCCCTCAGCACTCTCCATAAACAGGGACGCCAGAAAAATAAAAATTCTGAGGGTTTGAGAAATGTAATCAGCGTCTGTTCTTCCAAAAGCGAGACGGTATTCAACTCAAGATATTATAGCTTCGTGTGTGTGTGTGTGTGGTCGCGTCACCTAACCGAGAATATTGTATGGAAATAAGTTCATCAATTAGTGTTCCTCATCAAATAAAGATTGAGAACAAAAAAGAAAACCATTTAGTAACAAAAAGAAAATTTTTTTTCCATGGGTCTCTGTGGACGAGATGCTTCGTTATGATGCGCAACTTTCATCACATAGATTTGTTAATACTCAATCGAATTAATCATTTCTAATTTATATCTGAAGTACAGACGTGTACTTGATAGATTCATTTCTACGAATTGTCTAAAAAAAACTGGACAGTGCAAAGCAGCTGATCTAGAAATAAATAGATCAATACAGACCATGTAAAGGTTGCTAAACTCAAGGGAGTTGACAGGGGGTTGCATATTTATCCATGTCTATCAGCCTTTTTGTTAGTTCATTTGTGCACAAAATATTGAAAATAAAATTGTTGGTGAATTTTAATCGAACTCTGGTCAGTTTTAGAAAGGGATTGTGCTGGCTTTGTCTGTCCGTCCGCACTTTATTCTGTCCGCATTTTTTCTGTCCGCACTTTATTCTGTCCGCCCTAAGATCTTAAAAACTACTGAGGCTAGAGGGCTGCAAACTGGTATGTTGATCAACCACCCTCCAGTCATCAAACATACCAAATTGCAGCACTCTTGACTCACAACTTTTTATCTGATTTAAGGTTAAAGTTAGCCATGATCGTACGTCTGGGGCCGCTATAGGTACCAACAACACAGAACACAGGTCACCACCGGGCCGTGGCTGAAAGTTTCACGGGCCGCGGCTGAGAGTTTCATTGGCCGTGGCTGAGCGTTTCATACAGCATTATACGCTGTACAGAAAACTCGATTGCGCTGGAAAAACTTCGGCTCATTTTTTACTTGTTTTGTTTTATTATCAATGCGAAAAAAGGTATATTTTCTCAGGATTTTCTGCCAGTACTGCGAGCGTACCAACGACATATTTTTAATTTAGAACCTCATAATGGCCAATTTTCAGAAATGCTCAATTTAGGGCGGTGTTGTAAAATGCAGAATATCACTCACTTATTCCAAAATGATTACGAGACGGAGAAAGCAGTCAAGAATACCAGAAATGTGCCGAAAAACAATAAATAGGACGATAATGCTGATGAAATTAATAGAACCATGAAGTCACTGAGATTTAGTCTTGACACGCAACGCCGCAGATATTATTAAGAAATAAAAGTGTTTCAGTCATCAACTGATGTTGAACGGACAAAAACTAGTTATTAAGATGGCATCTGAATGGGAATGCAACAACACTGTCTCGTTGCGCGGTCAATAAAAAAAAAAAATCCCTTTTCTTTGCATAGTCAGAAACCTAAGCAAACAGCCGGAAGGTATCTCTCTCTCTCTTGCTAAAACACGGTATTGTTCTGCGTTTCTAATCTTCCATTTTGCTCGCGGGCAAGAGCACCCACCACCGCCGCCACAGGAGAAGACTCCGTTGATTTCAATCTTTTTACTTAGAAGGAAACTGAACGGGACTTTGACGAGAAAGGAAGAGAAAACCGACTTGCGAAGAAAATAAAATAACATAGAAAATGCGAACTGCAAAAAAGGAAAACTAGAGCGGGAAAACAATAGATTGAATATAAGATTTACGCCTGATGCCAAGCGGTGGAACCCATGAGGTTATTCAGCGCTGAAAGGAAAAATGAGAGTAAAGGAGATTTGAAACGTGTAACAGGAGGAAAACCTCGCAGTTGCAGCAGGAGGCAACTGTTAGGAGAGGGTGGAAAGTAAGATGGAAGAAACAGAATATGAACGGAGGTACAGTAAAAGGAATGAAAGGGGCTGCAGCTAGGGGCCGGAACTGTTAAGACGGAAAGTACCAGAGACCACAGGTCAATAGTACATGGTTACCAGGAAAATTTCGAGAATAAAGAAACATGAATAATAATAAACAGCAAAGTAACGAAGAACTCACAAGAAGCACATGCGAGGCATTAAAGAGAACTTGGCTGCCTTTTCAAACGACTGCAAATGAAAGGCATACTGTAAGCACTGATGAGGGTTATTTACTTCTCCTCCGTGCACTGTTTTCTACCTTTTACTTTTCATAGGTTATTCAGGCCTCAGCCCTCTCATGAGATGAGTAATAATAATAATAATAATAATAATAATAATAATAATAATAATAATAATAATAATAATTGTCAATTAGTTCATCAATTTCTCCACCAGCGACAATAGCTGATGAAAAGGGAGACACTTAACGTTTGAACGAAGCTAAACTTATCACTGATATTTCAAATGGAAGAGAAATTGGAAGAAACCAGGGTTATGGTGCACTATAGTCTATTTTTTTAAACCTGGCAAACTTGCACTTAGTTTTCTCGCCGCTGATTGGATGGACGTTCTGTTGTCCGAATCTCACAGTTTCGTTTTCACACTATTTCAGAATTGCGATTATACGGTCATTGAGCGAGTTATGAGCTACGTTATGTAATGTTATGTAAATACCAGTTGTAATAAACGTAAGTATTAAGAACTTACATACTGAGTTATTATATGTTAGGGTGGGTTGGGTTACAGCATTTCACGAACTGCCTGAAATTTCAGGCAGGTAGCGAAATGCACTCGGGGGACATTTGATCACCCAGGGGCTAGTACTAAACAGGGGGAAATACAACTGACCCCCCGGGGACTGGTAAGAAACACGGCGAAACAGCGTAGGTGAGTCACAGTTTCGCCGTGTTTAGTACTAGTCCCTTGGGGGGATCAAATGTCCGTAAGTGCATTTCGCTATCAGGCAGTTCGCGAAATGCTTGGTTTCGCTATCTGCCTGTTACACACACACACACACACACACACACACACACACACACACACACACACACATATATATATATATATATATATATATATATATATATATATATATATATATATATATATATATATTGTTGAACGATTCTATCTGTTCTACAATAGCAATAAAATCCTGACACATTATAATTCATTATGATAGTTTTAAGCCATAGGTAGGATTTCACAGAAGTGCCAGGCATGCAAGCTTACAAAATGATGCATAATAAATCTACAGTCATTATGAAGAACCCACCTGTCTCCTTGGAGAAATTGGTTGCTCTCATTAAAAAAATATTTAAAGAAATAACTTTCAGAAACACTTTACGCGTATCATTAGTTTGCCTACGTACATTCTATATGATAGAAAGTATGTGATACTAACAGTCTAATAGCAATACCAAGAGAGAAGAGGACGGAAGGATGCGATATCTACAAAAGGACAAAAAGAGAAGACGATAAACAAAGAATCCCCAAGACCAGGAGTTCCGAGAACTTTGAACAACTTCAGTTCCACTCCTTTGTAGCCACGTACTGTCTAGTGGTTACGAGAATGACTGACAACGTGATGAAATTGTTACAGTCGATGTATGTTTGGAGCTCGTCTCAATTTATAACTGTCACACAATCATACCCTATCATATATACCCTAATAACTATTCTCCTTGCATTCTAATGCATTTTTATTTATCTATTAATTTTTAATTTATCAATTTCAGGTTCCATATAATTTATTTATTTTCTGAATAATAATAATTTTTATTTTTTTAATAATAATAATTTTAATTATACATTTATTTTAATTATTTATTTATGTTTTATTGAAGAGGATGGAATTGATTTTAGATATGGTCTTATGAATTTATTTTATTTTATTTATTTGATAATTGCTGATAATTTATTTTGTTCATAGTTATTTAGTTATTAGCAACATCAGCCCTGACGAGAATAATAATAATAATTTTTACACACATAATACACACACAATAATAATAATAATAATTAGTGTCAGATTGATGGGCATGTTTTAGTGGGCATGATATTTATTTCATTTTTATGCCATAGAATAAATTTTAACGAACGAGTCTTTAACTCTACACACGTATTTAGGCAGGGGCAAAATGTTTATCACCAAATCTTTCTCACCGTAATGAAGACGATAAAATGTCACATGAGCGTTTTGTGAGATGTTTCTCTCTAATATTTCTCACGCTCTATATGGGAGCGAAACCCAATGTAATCAGCTGGCCCATATATAGATTGATCGTCTTAAAATTGTCAAAGTTTTAACAACTATTCTGAGACGAGTAAATAGCTTGCTTTTTCTGATGTCCATGAATGCCCTCCTTGCAATGAAGAGTGATAGATTTAATATCTCATCTGAACCAGACGGGTAAATCGAACACTTTCCATAATGATAATGTCACGTGTCATCTAAAGATAAAGTACTATCGAGGAATTTATCGGCAACTGTATCAGAAACCGTGAGTATTTATAAGGCTTACTTTTTAGTTATTTTTTTATTTAACGCTTAGGGCGAAACATTTCATGTACAGATTTCCTTAGCCTAGGTTCAGCCTTTATATTAATTCAAGAATTTACATTTATTCGCAACCTCATCAAGTGCCTTTATTTGATTTGATTTTACTCATCTGGGGCGAATCTTTACACATCCTGCTTACCGAATCGAAATATTTATGCAAACCTTTCCTTTTCCTGGTGTCCGGAAGCGGAAGACATCTTCCCTTGCTCATGCATTATTTATCAGGGTAATTTCCGAGATATGGACTGCTCCAACGTCACGAGCGAGAGGGAGCTCCGGTCTATTTTCGATCGAGATTTCCCGACGAATTATTTCATGAAGTTCCTAATGGACGGAAACAAGTACGTGCGCACTCTGAGCGAAGGCATCTTCGGCGAGAAGACATTTGAACAGGTCATCATCACAAATGGGGTCCTGGGTCGAGTGGAGCCGAAGGCTTTGCTCGGCAGCGTCCGCTCGCTGGGAAATATTGAACTCACGTCAAATGAGCTGACGTATTTCCCTTCCGAAGAAATACCGCAGTACAAAAACATATGGAGCCTGAGCCTACGTGACAATA
Organism: Macrobrachium rosenbergii; assembly: GCF_040412425.1. Lineage (NCBI taxonomy): Eukaryota > Metazoa > Arthropoda > Malacostraca > Decapoda > Palaemonidae > Macrobrachium > Macrobrachium rosenbergii. The sequence goes on from NC_089796.1 coordinate 77,620,538, forward strand.
AACTCACGTCCTTGGCGAACATTGTGTCCCAGACCCTCATGGACATTAAATTGGACGAGAATCCGATGGGTCGCATTCCAGTTGATTTCCTTCAAGAAGTTCCCGAACTTCAGATCTTCAGCTGCAGTTCGTGTGACCTCAAGGAAATCCAAACAGGTACGATGCCCAAATTCTAAAAGCCATCCCCTCTCTGTTACTATTTCTCTAAGGCATTATTTTTAGTTATTTCATTTTTGTTAGAGTTGAAGGAAGGCCTTTATTTTTGCACACTTTTTTATTTGAACACACCCAAAGAAAGTAATTATTCAGGATTTTATCCTGCAATAACAATAACAATACTGCTACTGAGTATAACAATATAAAATTAACTGAAGTAGGATTTCATAAGACCAGTTCCTCTAGAAATCCATGTCCCTGTAGATATATGGCCCAATCAATTAGGGACTGATATTTATTTATTTATATATATATATATATATATATATATATTTATTTATATATTTATATATATATTTATATATATATATATATATATTTATTTATTTATACATACATACCTTCTTTACTTCTGGGGTTATTTATTTTACTTTTCTTCAATTCCTGACATTTATTAATTTTTTAATTTTTATGGAAATTTATTTATTTTTTCTTTAATTCAGCATATATTTACTGTCTTCTCTTCAATTCCTGAGACATTTATTTTGTTGCTTGGATTTATTTAGACATTTGGTTGTCCTTAATTTATGTAAATATTTACATCTTCTCTTCGATTCCAAGGACATTTACAGATCTTCTCTCCAATTCCAAGAACAATTATAAGTCTTCTCTCCAATTCCAGGAACATTTATTTATCTTTCCAATTTAGGAACATTTACAACTTTCTTTATTTATTTATTTATTTTTATTTATTTATTTAGACATTTACAAGTCTTCTTTACAATTCCCATTTTATACTTTGGAGAAGTCTTCTCCTCCAATTTACAAGTTTTTCCAATTATTTTCAATTTAGGAACATTTACAAGTCTTATTTTTATTTAACATTTACAAGCTCTTTAATTCCATGGGACATTTATTCTTCTCTCCAATCCCATGGAGATTTACAAGTCTTCCCTCCAATTCCAGGAACATTTACAAGTCTTCTCTACAATTTCAGGAACATTTACAGCTCTTTCCAATTCCATGGACATTTACAAGTCTTCTTTCCAATTCCATGGAGATTTACAAGTCTTCTCTCCAATTCCAGGAACATTCACAAGAGCACCTCAACTAAGATTCGTCGATCTGGGATACAACGAGCTGACTTTTCTGCCAGAGGGAGCGTTTAGCTTAGCGCCATCTGAATCATGCCTGATTCTCAGCGATAATAAGTTGAGCAACGTCGCAAAAGGAGCCATTAACGGTCAGTAAACAAAGCAAAATCATGACACCACAAGGGAAATGCTTCCTTTTGTAGCCTCAGTTCTATAATATTGTAAGGAAGTTGTATCTTAAAGTTGTCTTTGGAATATAGCAGGAGATTACGTTGAATCTTAAGGCTTTAAGATTTTTCAAACAATTTGTCAATATTTTTCAGTCGATATAGTTTAGAGGATGTAGAGGAATTTCAAGACAAAATATTTTTTTACATGATTAAATTTCCAGTTTTATAGAAAACCAGACTGCTTACAATTTCATGAAAGTTTAAGAAACCTAATCGCTAACATTTTAAAAATAAACAATTTGCAGAACCTAGCCAACTTTACAGTTATTGCAGTTACCTCCAATTCTTTCGGCTACTTTTGCAGTAAAGCACTGAACTGACATTGGTGTGATCTTTGGTACTTGCCGCTCTCCCAGTGGACCCAAATAACAGGGGGAGAAAGGAGGCAGCCACCCTGCTCGACATACACAACCCCGTAGCCTTGTACACATGCCCATTTACAGAGCAGGTCACCAATCCCAGTCCCAATCAACCGACTGACTTTGCCTTGAGCTCTCAGAAAACTACATTCCCCCCTTGGATTTCCTGATCAGTTATTTCTCCAGCATTCATGTTCCCCCGTCTGAACCTCTCCATAGATAGATAGGTAGATTTGGTGACCATAAAATTACAATGCTTTCATAATTACAAAAAAGATTCAAAATTATAATATTTTCTTATCTTACAAAAGACAAGTTTTTAGTCCAGTTAATATAAAAATATCATACAAAACGACTTTGTGAAATTGGGAAGCACTCCAGAAAATAAAAAAATAAATGGCATTTATTTAGACAGCGTTCAGTGACACCAGGAGCTTAGGTGGGTTAGTGTGTAAGACTTTCTTCTTGGCCTTTGAAGGGAGGATTGTTGTTTTGGTGTCCATGATCCTGAACTCACAGTGCCTTAGGTCATTAAGGTCACAGCCATGGTTAATGGGGTATACACCCCTTCTCAGTTAAAACTTTCTCCTAACCCCTGGTTTAAGGATGACAGAGAAGGTGTACAATTCATTCCTGATCTCCATTTCTTATGCTGCTAACACCTCCATGAATTCTGCTAAAAACATTAGTATTTTTTCTTTTTTACTTCAAAGGTAAAATTTTCCCATGCCATAAAGGAAACGAATATCCAGTTTTTGGATCTTACTGAAAAAATTCTGCTCCTTTGGTAAAAAAAAAAGTTCTAAACCACTGAAAATACTTCAAATATTCTGATATTTTATGATATTTTGATGACAATATGAATGACGGCATACACTAATCCCGAGATACATTCAGTATATAACTGCTGTAGATGATAATTTGACAAATATAACTTAATAAAAATATTTGCTGTCACCTTGAACACAGAGATGTTCAAAGATGGTCTTTATAAAAGACCTCAATGACAAAATGAATATCGAAGTATTATGGAGGATATTCATAAAGGTACTTGATATTAATATAAATATCGATGTATTCTGAAATGAATTCACAGTAACACTCGGTGACTCTGAGTAAGGAAACACACCGAGATATTCTTTTAAATAACATTTGATGGTCATATCAGTCTTTCTGTCATATGGACAGGTGTCACCTTCGATCTGGAAATACAAGACAACCAGTTTGAACAACTATATGAAGATGTCTGAGGCCGGTCATGCAGAATACAAACTGATGTCTCGCTTCACAGTAAGTTGATTATTCCTTTCTGAAGCACCAAGTGAAAATAAAATTCACACACACACACACACACACACACACACACACACACACACACACACACACATTTATTTTTATTTATCACATTATATATATTTATATATTTATATATATATATATATATATATATATATATGTATGTTTATATATTTTCTAGGCTTTCATGGGGCTTACTCGAAGAATTTGTTCTTGCGTGATAGGTGAAAACTGGCCCCAAACAAACCTAAAGAAGTTGGACAGTTAAATAGGGCTTACTCGAAGAATTTGTTCTTGTGTGAGAGGTGAAAAACTGGCCCCAAACAAAGCTAAAGAAGTTGGACAGTTAAATGATAAGAGATCGAAAGAAATGGATTTTTTTTAAGAGACTGATTTTTAACTTAACTGAGGCCAACGGAGCAAAATTACCTTCAGTAGCGTCTACAAATTTATTTAAGGTACACTTTTCGGCGGTACCCCATCCGAGTCTATTCGCCTTGTGCTGTTGGACAGAGTTCTGAGGTCCACATCAGGCCTCTTATTCCATTCAACACCTTGCCACACTTACGATCCGCGTTTAAGCACGGGTTCGATGATGGCATTAAGACTAGCTTAAATCACTCGACCCCAAACCGTAACAAAACTCCGACTTGCGGAATTTTATTTATCTTCTGCGATTCCAGAATGATCCCAGACTTATTGCTGTCCTTATCGAAGTAAACTGTCCTCTCCCTTGACAGAGAATCCGCTGCTTTGCGACTGCGACACGGCCTGGCTGATCACCGACCAGGATATCGTGCAGAAATATCTGGGAATCGGGGAATGCAAGAACGGGACCTATTTGCACGAGCTCGATCCGGCGTACTATGAGGAGGTGTGTTGATGGAGGACGAGAAACCTTCACGGATCGTCGCCCTTGGTTGCGGAAGGAGCCTTTGTTTGCTACGGTATAGGTGCAAAAATATATATGAGTCTTTAAAAATTTAAAGCGTTTAAAAACTGAAGTCTTTTAATGAAAGCTACCTCTTGTCGCGTACTTATTCAGCCGTAACCATGATCGCCATTATTCGAAATGTGCGATCAGGATAGAATAGAATGGAATGGAATATAAAGTTTAGGCCAAAGGCCTAACGCTGGGACCTATGAGGTCATTCAGCGCTGAAAGGTGAATTGAGAGTGAAAAAGGGCTTGAAAGGCGTAACAGGAGGGAAACCTCGCAGTTGCACAATGAATCAATTGTTAGGAGAAAGTAAGCTGGAAAAAAACAGAATATGAACGGAGGTACAGTGAATTATTATGAAAGGGTTTTAGGGACTTAGCGTATTTAGTATTTATTTTTATTTCATGAGGTTTATCTTTACTAGTTTATTTTTAAATATGCAATCAGTCTCAAGGAACGGGCCGAGAAGCACATTAATCTGTATGATGGGCTTCCATAGCGCAGCAGGTCCAAAAGCGAAATGAAATAAGAAACAGCGAATAAGTAAAACAGCCCAAAATTAATGTAATGATAAAACCTCCATTCCAGAAGAAGGTATGAAAACCGTAATAGCAGCAGAACGAGTCGATGTCAGAAAGAACTTTTTACATTTTTACAACAAAACAGAACCGCGCATTTACCCACTTTTTAATGAAACTGGAGAGATGACTGGCTTGGAAAACTAGGGCATCCGTACTTATTTATTCTGTCCGCTCAGATCTTAAAAACCATTTTTTATTTAGGTCTGCAAATTATTTATTTGATTACCCGCCCACCAGTCAAAACATATCAAATTGCAGCCCTTTAGCCTTAGTAGTTTTTATTTGATTTATTTATTTATTAGCCATAATCGTGCTTTTGGCAACGATATAGGATAGGCTTTACTTATTTATTGTTATTTATTCACTTTATTTTTTTTATGCAGCATTACACCGAGAGCGGTGGCCTTGATTATAAGCTGTGGAGGCTGTACAGAAAACTCGATTGCGCCGAAGAAACTTTGGCGCATTTTTTACTTGTTTGTTTGTGTATTCAAAGACCTCTGGAAACGCTGGTATGAAAAACTAAGTATATAAGGTTAATATTTTTTTTATAAAGAAATTTGGTGATGCTGGCACATGAAACTAGGTATTGAGTGTATATTCAAAGACGCCTATAAATGCTGGCATAAACAATTGGGTATACAAAGCCAATATTTTTGTTCTATTTTTCGGTGAAACCCGGAGGTTCTGGCACGGAAAACGCGGTGTTCACTTATATTATTTTTCTTTCATTTTTTTAAAAGAAACCTAAGGATGCTGTTGTTAGATTACGATGACCTCGAACCAGCACGAAGAGATGCTGGTATGGAAGAATTTTGAAATCTAAGCACCGAAAATACGTATTATCTTTCGTAACACGGATGAACAGAACATGGTCAAGATTCTCGTGAGACTGGCGTTTTATAAAAGTCATTTATTTATTTTATGAAAACTTATTTTACATTTAGGGTTAGATTTATTTTTTACCTAATCAAATTTTTGATCACCGCATATCATATTTATTTGACGAAAGAGTCAATAATTGTGTTAAATAAAATATCTTCTATGAATGTGCAGGGAGGGTTCGCTCTGCTGGCGGCAAATCTGCCCTAAAATGGAAGACTGCAGTCTCTGCAAAATTTTCGAAATTGAGATATGCCATCTACTGTGTATTAGTGAAACGCTAATACACAAGTTACTGCCGCTTCAGAATGATTCTTCATGCTTTTCAAAAGTATTTAGGTCCCATTTGCAGTATCTGCAAAATCTTATTTATTTAGATATGCCACCATTAATTCGGGAACACTAATCATTTTTATTTATTTATTTATTCAGAATGATTTATTTATTTTTACGAGTATTTTAAATTTATTTGCAGCATTTATTTAAATCATCGAAACTGACATTTACCTATTTTCATTTACATTAATTTTTAAGTTACTTAGTTTAGAACGATTTATTCAATGCTTTTTACGAGTATTTATTTTTATTTGTTTATTTAAACGTATTAATTCAAGGGAGTTATTTATTTATTTTTATCATTTTGTATTTTTATTTACTGCAGTTTCCCATTTTTAGGCAGAAATCTCTCCCATTTATTTATTTTTATTTATAAAATTATTTATTTTTTAGATAACAATCGTAGCTTTAACGATAAAGTTAGCTGTAACGACTCCGATGGGTCGTTATGCAGGTTCTTAATATACTAGGACGGGGCTGTCATGACTGACGGCAGATGCAACAAACAAAAGGAGGGGAAACAAAAAAACAATAAAATGAGCTAATATTAATTTATTTATACATTTACAAGTGAGTCAGGTCTGCAAAAGATAAAACCATAAATACAAAAAGCAAAAAGGCAGCACTAAACAAAATCCAGTTAAAATAAACAAAAACAGTAGTTTAAAAAAAGGCAAAATAAACAAATAGCAGGCAGAAAAAATACAAACATATTGTCCTCCATCGGGTCACCAAGACAGCCCTTTGCTGCAGAACAGGGACAAGACCTCACAAACCAGAATACCTCATGGAGACGCCAGGACAGCCTCACGCTTGTCATCAAAGATGAGCAGCTCGTGGTCACACGACTACCATGGTCACACTCCACCTCCTACGACGTGCTCCACTTCAGAGGGCGTGCTCCAATTTGTTGCTCAAAACTCGACCAACGTCGACCCAAAACTGCCTGCTGTTGTTGCCACTCCGCTACATTCGCTGCCCTACCAGACCTGACTGACGAAAGTAAACCGCAGCTCACTGATGAAAACATCAAACAAAAAAAAAAAAACTTGAAGGTAAGGGAGGCAGCAATCCACAAAAGGAACGAGCGGGAACCAGCAGTTCCCGCAAAACCATCACTTAACGTGACACCTTCCCAAAAAGAAAAAGATTATTTTTTTTTTTTTACATCATGATCCTCCACGCCGTAAATAACCCCGCAGCTAAAAACAGAGCCATCCTGTCACGGTCACATTGTAACGACCCGAGTGGGCCGTTATGCAGGTTCTTAATATACCAGGACGGGCTGTCAGTGACTGACGGCAGATGCAAATAAACAAAGGGAGGGAAAATAACAAAAACAATAAATGAGCTTAATATTAATTTATTTATAATATTTACAAGTGAGTCAGGTCTGGCAAAAAGATAAAAACCATAAATACAAAAAAAAAAAGGCAGCACTAAACAAAATCCAGTTAAAATAAACTTTATAACAAAAGTAGCTAAAAAAGGCAAAATAAACAACAGCAGGCAGAAAAAAATACAAAACAATGTGCCCTCCATCGGTCACCAAGACAGCCCTCAGCCAGTAGAAACAGGGACAAGACCCTGCACAAACCAGAATACCTGACAGACGTCAGGACAGCTCACGCCAATATCAAAGATGATAGCTCGTGGTCACACGACTACTCATGGTCACACTCCACCTCTACGACGTGCCTCCACTCAGAGCCGTTTGGTTGCTCTAAAAACCTACCAACTGACTCAAAACCGCCTGTTGCTGTTGCCACTGTTACCTTTCTGCTGCCCTTACCAGACCCGACTGACGACAGCAAACCGGCAGCTCACCACGAAAGCATCAAAACAAAAAAACTTTGAAGGCAAGGGAGGCAGCAATCCACAAGGGGGAACGAAAGGGAAACCAGCAGTTCTAAACCATCACTTAACGTGACATAGGCCTATTCATCACATTTTCATTTACGCATCCGTCAGATCTCAAGCACAGCAAACCCCCTGATCTCAGAGTGCCGAGCTTCACAATGCAAGAGGACGAGAAGATTCATCAAGCGCCATCTATATATATTCTCATTTTTCTTATGCCTGAGGGGATGATTCAATATACGTCAGCATCGAAGCCAGAAGATAATATTTATCAGTTCGAAATGAAAATGTTGTTATTGACATTTTTAAAGTGATTTCTGGGAGATTAGTTCTGGAGACTCTAGTTCAGGGAAAGATTCTCGGAAACTTCCGTCGCTCCGAACGATGTACTACTTCCAAAGATTAATTTGTTATTTCTTTTTTTTTTTATTCGGAGATATTGATTATCAAGATTCTTACGTGCTTCTAGAAAAGACTGGGTACTGCAGGTTATTTGAAAGCCTTGAGGTAATTCCACCTTTCAGCATTTTAGTTAAAAGAAATGAATTTTTTTTGTATTTATAAAAGAACAAAAATTAGGGGGCTGGAGTG